>NW_026596466.1:2750457-2778870 GCF_907164565.1 Psammomys obesus | reverse complement strand
AAAAATAGACAAAAACAAAACATAGCATAGACTTGTCTTGGAAGCTGTAGAGTGTCGCAATGTTCCACACTATGCCCCACTGTCCATACATCTTCATTTCCAGATGTTTATCGCAGCGATTCATTGGTCCGGTTGAGGTCTCTGGCTTCTGTGACACCTCAGGGTTGGTGGTTCCTAATGATGCAGCCACTTCACACAGTTCCTCATGCTGTGGTGACCCCAGTCATAAAATTCTTTCTGTTGCTACTTCATAACTGAAATTTTGTACTGCTGTGAATCCTAATGTAAACCTCTGTGTTTCCCAATGGTCTTAGGTGACCCCTGGGGAAGACTGTTCAACCCCCAAAGGGGTGACAATCTTGAGAACTGCTGCCCTAGAGCTTGAGTGACAGCCCTAGAGCCGGGAACTGAACTCAGGTCTGCAGCAAGAGCTCTAACTGCAGAGCCATCTCTCCAGCCCCCAAAGAAATTTATGTACACATATGTGTGTGTATATGTGTGTATGTATATATACATATGTGTGTAGATATATCTACATATATGTATACACACATATGTGTGTGTGTGTGTGTGTGTGTATACTCACAACTTGGCAATGTTTAGGCATTGGGAATGAAAGCAATATTTTTGAAATATAAGGCAGGATGGACGAACGTGTGTGTGAGCCAAAGGGAGGGCAGGTTCTAGCCAAGCCTTAGCAGGTTTGTTGGGCTTCTGAGTGTACTGAGAGCATATCTGAGAGATGACCCTCCTTTGCCCAAACCACCGCTAATGTCAAAATTACACCACTAATGTCAAAAATGAATGTCGTCGCTATGAGGTTTTTTGTTGAGACAAATTAAAGGAAGAAAAGATCAATTTGGATTAAGGGTAATCATTGCCTCTCCTCTCAGAGTTTGCACTGCCATTTGTGACTTCTGTCAGCCTCTCTGAGACAGGAATCCGTTCATCGTTTTCCCCTCCAAACGCCTCCCCTGGCTCACACTGGGCCTGGGGTCGGGCCTGCTTGATTAACAGAAAGAAGCCTTCACTGGGCAGAGTTGGCTTCCTAGGATGACAGCTGTGAATGTGCTTCTTCTTCTTCTTTTTTTTTCTGCATTTCTGCTTGAGACAGGTCTGCTATAGCCCAGGCTGGCCTAGAACTCGTTAGTGTAGCTGAGGATACTCTTGGACCCAGCGCTGCTGTCCTTACAGGTGGCATCCACCATCACAGATGCCTCTAAAGCAGTGCTTCCTGTGGGTCCTGACCCCTCTGGGGGGTTGAATGACCCTTCTGCAGGGGTCACCTAAGACCATCGGAAAACAGAGGTTTGCATTATGATTCCTATTGTAGCAAAATTACAGCTGTGAAGTAGCAACAAAAATAATTTTATAGTTGGGGTGACCGTAACATGAGGAAATTGTACGGAAGGGTCACAACAGGAGGAAAGTTCCAAAGGTATTTCTGAGAGAGGTGTGGCCTTTTTCTAACCCTCAGGGACAAGGTCCCCACCGAGGCCGCCTTCTTTCTTCCCTTTGTTTATCAGCTGTGGTTTCGCTGCATTTCCTTTACTCTGTCATGTATCACACAAGTCAGTCTCCGTCTTCCACTGTGTGGTTCCCAGGGATGAAATCATCAGCCTGTTACAGCAAGCACTGTTACCGGGCACCATCTCTCTGACCCTATTTTATGTATTTTTCTGTATCAAAGTCTCATGTAGCCCAGGTTGGCCTTCAACTCACAATGTAGCCAAGGATGGCCTTCAACACCTGACCTCTTGTTTCCACCTCCCACGTGCTGGAATGACAGGGGTGTGTCACCACACCCAGCTTGAAAATGTCGGTCCTTTAGCTCCATTTGCTGCGTCTCTGAAGGACATATGACTTTAGTTCCCCAGTGTTCAGGTAACCGTACAATGAGACAACCTTGAGAGAGAACGGTTGCCGGGAGAAGTCGCCTTTACCCAGAGCCCCTGCTCTGAGTGAGCCAGAGCTACAGACCCCAGCCCCGCTGTTCCGAAGGTTCCCTCCAGCCAACCCATGCTTCTCCGTTAGCCAGCTGCCCAGCCTTGTCTGTCTAATGGGGCTTAAATGACTGATAGGAAGTCAATGCCCACGGTCTCCCCATCTCTGCCCCCAGCTGTCACCCTCCATTTACAAAAGGTCAGAATGATACCGTCATGTCATCTGGCAGCAGTGGCCCCGGGCTCTGTCCCAGCTGGTGGCAGTTGCCAGTGGCCCAACCTTCCTACCCATCCTCCTGCCACCTCACAGGAAGGGTTCTTGTGGCTCACGGATGTGTTTTCCTTCAACATCAGCCTTCCCTCATGTCCACACCCGTCAACTAATGAAAATAATTAGCTCGCCCTCCCCGAAACCACCGGCATTCTCAGCAGGAGAAGGAAGCTTCCCGAGGCTGAGCCTGTCAAGTAGGGGCTGTGGTGTTTGTCCCACTGAACACACTCGGGGCGCAGAGCCTAATAATAAAACCGTCTGATGTTATGAGGCCTCAAGGTGGACTGCACATCTCTCTATTTTGTGGGATTACTGTCCTTAAAGGATTCTTGGTGACAGTGCTTTCAGAGTGGAGGGGTGGAGAGGGCATCTGTGATGTCAACAGCTTAAATCCAAGAAAGCCCCCCAAAATGAGGGCACACCACCCCAGGCCTTCCTTAGATATCAAAGTGTGTGGAAATTAAAGACCCGTCTGAGGCGTGCTCACCTGCAAACCTCTCTGAGCAAGGCTCCAGCTTGCAGATCGTTGTTTGCAAGCGAGAACCCTCCAGGGCACAGGCTCCATGTCCGATCCAACACACAACGTATGGGAGCAAATGGAAAATAAATCACCTTGGTGGCTCACACCATAAGAGGTAGTTAGGATGCTCACACAGTGATAAAATATTTATAATAACAGGCGGTGTGTTTCTCTGAGAGGTGCTCAGGGTTATGTCCTTAAAAAGAAAAAGGAGGGGAAAAAAAGTTCTGTTTATTTCGGGATAAAAACTCATCTGCTCTGGCTGAGCCGGTCTCCAGGGTAACAGAGCCTCCTGGAAAGGAGGAAGGAGGCTGCTCTGCCATCTCCTCCCTCACCTTGACCTTCTCAGACATCCAGGGTACATCACCAGGGCACCAGAGCCCGGGCCAGAGTAGACCTCCCTGCCTGTTCTATTTTCAAGGAGTGAATCCCACAGTTCACTCACTGAGTGGCTGAGAAGACTGTGTGTGTGGCTGGGACAGGCTCTGTGTTCTGAACAAGGACCTCGGCTTGTGTCCCCCAATGCTCATTTTGTAGCTTTTCCTTGGAAACTGGGCTGATAGTGAAGGGCTCCCTGGAGCCAGCCCTCTTCAAGGGTTGTGTTGCAGTTTCTCCTAGAAAGCTATAAAGAAGCATCTACTCGGGGTCTGGAGAGCTGGCCCGGTGGGTGAGAGGGCGGCTCGCAAGCATGAGGGGCTGACGTGAATCCAAGCACCCACAGTAAAAGCTGGGCGTGGTGGCATGTGTCAGTTGCCCCAGAGCTGGGCCTGGGGGTAGGAGCGAGGCAGAGGGGTCTCTGAAGTTCCTTTACCAGCCAGCCTAGCCAAGTGGGTGAACTTCAGGTTTAGTGAGAGACCCCTGTGGAAGAGAGAGGAAGGCTGGTGTTGACCTCTGGCCGCCACATGCATTGTACACAGCTGACACACACACATGTACACACACACGCGTATGAACACATATATACCACACATACAAATAACAACAATAATAATTGGACAGCTCCTCACCCTTACCTTAGAGTGGGGGAGGGCTACTTAGACAGAGCCATATAGGGGAAGGACAGCCATCCCATCCTGGCGTGGGTGCAGCGTTCTTGAGAGGTGGCAGGAAGGTGTCCTTACGGTGGAGACGCATATTCCTGAGGATCGGTGGGTTATAGATCGTATAGGATGCATTAAGGTTTAAAGATTTAAAGATGTGCAAGGCCTTGGTTTCAAGTAAAGCGTTTCCTCTTGTTACTTCAGTCCTAGGTGGATTTTGTGGAGGCCTAACGCAGTAAATCCAGGGCTTGCAAGCATTTTGACCCCAGTAAGCACAGTTGTCTTTTGTTGTTTCCTGTTTTGTTTGGTCAGTTGGTTTTGAGGCCGGAGCTCATATGGCTCAGGCTAGCCTTCAACTCCTTATGTAGCCAAGGATGACCTTGATCTTCTGATCTTCCTGCTTCTACCTTCCAAGGGCTAGGATTACAACCAAGCACCCCTTTATCCAGTTTGCCAGGTGCTGGGGCGGAGCCAGGCTCTCCTTGCAAGCAAGGGACAAGCTTTCTGTCAGGAGCCACACCCTCAGCTTGCTGATTTAACCCTTGTCTGAGATCTAGGCGCCTTGGGCTTCAGCTGCTGATGTTTCTAGATTCACGGTCAGCAGGTAACGCAAACAGGATCGCAGGGCGAGGGGCATCCTTCCCTTCTCACGTCCTCTCCCTCTCCCCTGTATTTCTTGCCTGCCTCTGAGTGCTTTGTTTTGGCTTATGCTTTCCAAGGGCTTCGTCCATAGTCACATAGCTCTGTTATTTCTGGGCTTGTGGTAAGACAGAGAGTCAGAGTGGAAGGCCTCCGGGCAGGAACAGCTGGTCTATTTACAGAGGCCATGACGCTCAGAGACCAGGAATGCACCAGGCACAAAGTAAACACTTGAGAGGTTCCACCATAGTGACCCACCTTCCCCAGTGGGTGCTGCCTGCTTCCTGTGGACTCCTGAGTCAATGATGAATCTACTGGTTTAGTCAGACTTCTCCAATCCACCTGCCAGGTGGGCATCAAACACAGCTCCACCTCAGATGGGTAAGAGATCTTATTCTGGAACCAAACATAAGTGATCATAGCCCAGGGACCCAGATTTAGGTCACCTCAACTTTTACGTGTTAACATGATTATGCTTCCTTGAAGTTTTGTGGTTAAAGGAAGGAAGTCATAAATCAGGCCACTTTTCACATACATTGGCAGAAAAGTGTCAGGTGAGTGGGCAAAGTGGAGAGTCTCAGCTACAGACCTCAAATGCTAGCTATGGCACTCTTGGCCTTGTGGTCACTGGAAGCCGCTGGTCTGCTAAGTTAGTTCATTTCATCCTTGCTAATCACAAACATAGTAAAGCAGACATGGGGGTAGGCAAGGAATGGCTATCAGTGGAAGACAGCAAAGGTGCATTTTAATTAGACTTTGGACCTGCAACCTCCCTGCAGCCACTGACATTCCAGTCAGTCACTCAGCCTGAAGGGCTCAACAGGAAGCGAAGGTCCTTCCCGGAGCTTCTATTTACATATCTCTTTGGGAAGTCAGAGTACATAGAAACACCTGCCTTTCCAGGTCTTGGAGACCTTGCTGGTCTGAGAGTTTCTATCCCAAGTGTGTCCCTTCCCTCCGCTCCGTCAGACCCCGGTGACTCCAACGTGCTGTAAGAAGTTAGTGGATTTACGGCTGCTTCTCTGTTTGAGGACGCCTTGTCTATCATTTCCTCTCTCTGGGTGTCACGCAAAGCTGCATCTCACAGAGGCAAGAACAACTTCTGGGCTATAAATTGGACGCTTTGAGGAGCCGCAGGATGACTGTACAAGTCTCTCATTTTACCCAGGGGAACTGATCCAGAAAAGCTCTGTGAATTAGCTGAGCCACTTCAGTACATTAACTTCCATAAACGGAATCATGGAAAAAAACAGTTACTAATCAAAATAATGCGTGAAAAGGCCTTTCTACAGTACAAAAGCTTCCCCCTACTTTTTTTTTAAGAGCTGGCTTGTGTAAGCATCTTGTTAATAAGTACAACTTTAAATTTCTGCTTCAGGGCACTGAAGGGCACATTACCCAAGAACTCACAAAGTCCCCCTCCCCCCCCCCCCCGCGCAAAAAAGCAATTTGTCATGGGCTAGCCCATTAGAAGTCTTAACACCTTTTCAAAGCCACTTACAGTAGGTCTGGGCTATCTCTGGACAAATCTAGACTGTTCTTAAATAGGTTTCTATTTAAGGGGACTTGGACAAAGGCCCTGAGCACACAGACCACTGGCTTCCTGACTTCTTCCAGAGATGCAGTCTGAAGAGGTAGCCTTTCTTTCCACCCCTGATCTCCAGGAGATCAGCTTCGAAATCTTGACTCATAATCACTGCATATGCTTGGCAGTTTATACCTGAAATGCAGAATTTTTAGAGCATGAATTTACATCTGTGTAATTCAGGTGTTCAGAAAGCTGAAGCAGGGGGATCGTGAATCCAAGTCAAGCCAGGGCTGCATAGCAAGACCCGGTCTCAGAAGGAAGGAAGGAAGGAAGGAAAGAGGAAGACAAGAGCAGAGAGAGAGAGGGAGCCATCATTTGGGTTCCAACAGCCTCCTGTCTCTCCATACCCTCCCTGTAGCAGCTGGGACAGCGTACGCCTGTAAGCCTAAACTGACAGCGTAGGTTTTGAGCGTGGCTTTGGCTCGCCTCCCCTTTGGGGGAGTGTTTCTATTACATTTTCTCAGAAGGAAAATGGGCTGGGCGGAGTGGTATACACTTGCAGTCCCAGCACGTGGGAGGCTGAGGCGTGAAGTTACCTGCAAGGCAGAAGCCTGGGTAAGCGTGAGGGCATCTGGGCTACAGTGGCAAGACTTCATCTCAAAGCAACAGCGACAAAACCAGCAGAGCTTTCCCAAGACCATACAGAGCTGAAAGCCTGTTCCGCTTCCTCTGGCATTGGAGGTCGCCGTGAAATTAGAGCATGGACGGAGCCTTCAGCCAAAGCAAGCTGTGGTTGGGGCTGAGCTCAAAGCCTGCTCACCTCTGCCTTCCTCCCCAGGTGAGCCCAGCTGACTGTGGTGGTGTCCCCGTGCTCACGCCTTCTTTCTGCCACAGGTACCGCCTGGCCGGCCTGCCCGGTGAACACCAGCAGAGGAACATCAGCAGCCCAGAGGTGAGCTACTGCCTGGTCACCGACCTCATCATCTGGACGCAGTACGAGATCCAGGTGGCGGCCTACAATGGGGCAGGCCTGGGCGTCTTCAGCAGGGCGGTGACCGAGTATACTCTACAAGGAGGTGAGCTACAAGGGGGTGGCGGACCTGTGGCACACTGGGGGCTGGGGTTGGCCAGGGCCGATTGGAACGTACAGCTCTCTAGGGCAGTGTCTATAAAAACACAGGTCTTACCTGGAAGGGGGTGAGCGCTTGTTTAGTTTGGCACTAAATGTGAGTGATCACAGACAAAGAGTTCCCCCAGGGACCCGCTCCACTATCACAGGACGAAGGAAGTCACAAATCAAGATGCCTTGTTTTAAACGCCTTGGTGGAAAGCTTACAGCAAACTGGGAAAGTCGCCGTCACAGGCCTCAGATGCTGTCTGATGACATTCTCTGGCTCTGGGCTGGTGGAAGCTATGGGTCATTTTTATAGATACCAAAAGGATGTACCTGTCAAGTCCTAAGCATTTTAGGTCACCCATAGGATTGGGTTGGAAATGACAACATCAAGGGCTAAGGAGAACCCAAGATGTTTTTTGGCTTGGGACTTGTAACATCCCAACTCTCCACAACCACAGGCATTCTAACCTGTCAGTCAGCCTTGAAGAAGGTTTAACATAGATATGTGTTTATTTCTCGGGAGCTTCAGATTCCAAGAGCTGTAGGAGAAAATCTAACCCAGAGAGAGTCAATGGGATTTGATTTCCTTGCCTGTCCTGAACCTCAGTATTGCACTGAGGAGAAGCTTGGTATCCAGGCAGCCTTCGTTTCTCTGGGAGCTGGGGACAGAAGAGTCTATGGGCAAACACATATCCATCGTATACAGAGTCTCTGGAGGGTCTGGGAATTCAGACTTTTCTAAATGCACCGCAGCTGTGGATTTGGTCAAGGGCTAGAACCGTCACCGGGCTCCGGTGGTCACCTTTCGAAGCAAGCAACCATTCACAATTCTACTTTAGTAATATGCAATAGCATTATTGGGAACAGAATTCACAAGTTTGTGCTTTGTTTTTCCTTATTATACAAGCCAACAATGTAAGATCAATAAAAGCTCCCCCACCCCCAAAGAAATAATCAGCAAAGTGTCAGAAAGCCAGGAGGTGCTCCACAACACGGGCTCAGACTCTGCCTGGGGTTTAGAGTTCAGCCATTCCAGGAAAGAACTCCTCCCTGCTTTCCGGAAGATTCTAGTTGTTGTCCTGAACAGTAATAAACGGGCCCTTTCTCAATGGCCACACCGGTCCTGCAGCAGCCCAGATCCTGGCTGGGGGACACAGTTTCCCCTCATGGCCTCAGAGCCTTCTTCCTCGTGCAGAGATTTATGAGGCTCTCAGTTCACAGGTGCGGTTTTATTTGCTTAGGCATTTTTATTGCTTACCAGGGCCATGACCTTTTTCTTCAAATGATAAGGTTTCTAACTGCCCACTTCTCTCCCCAAATCCTGCCTCAGACCTAATGTTCCTTGATATTACACGCTGTTATTATCAGCCCTTATTGATTGGCTGTCGGTTGTCATCCGAGAGTCCATAAATCCTCCTTTATAAATTAAAAACAGTCACTGCTGCCTGCCCAGCAAGTAGCAGAAATATTAAAATGCTGGACAGCCGAGCAGGGCTTGTCCATCTGCAAGGGATTCCTGACCACCCATTTGAAGAGGCAAACAGCGGACAGCCTGGACGGTAAATTCTTGCCTTAATGAGTCTGTTTAATAAAATGACAATAAACTTGGAAACGCTTGAAATGACTAACACGGGGGGCTGCAGAGATGGCTCAGTGGTTAGGCGCTCCTACAGCACCTATACTGAGCAACTTAAAAGTGCCTTAACTCCAGCTCCAGGGGCTCTAGCGCCTTCTGCTGGCCACAGTGAGCACTTCACTCACATGCAAATGCACATGCAAGCACACACAAGTACATAATTAAAAATAAAACAAATCTTTGTGAAACTACAAACGAACATGGCTGTGGGTTAGACCCTGTGACTGTTAACTGTGACTACCTAGTTTTATCCTCAGAGAGCTTGAGTTCTGTACACAGCCAGGGAAACTGAGGCCTAATTTAAAAGGATGTTGAGGCTGGAGACTTTGGCTGGTAGGTACCTGGCACTTGATAGCCACATCAGGTTTAAGAGGGAGTGGCAATTTGCAAATGCTGAGCTGGAAGGCATCTTAGTTAGGGTTTCCACTGTTGTGATTAAAGTAACCACTACCAAAAGTAACTCCGTGAGGAAAGGGTTCATTTCTGCTTACAGCTGCCTTGCCAGGTCCATCACTGAGGGAGGTCAAAATTTATTAAATTTGGGGCAGGAAATGGGAGGCTGGAGCTGATGCAGAGGCCATGGAGGGGTGCTGCTCGCTGTCTTGCTCCTCAGGGCTGGCTTAGCTTTCTCTCTTTCAGCACCTGGGACCACCAGGCCAGGCATGGCACCACCCACAGAAATCACTAATTAAGGAAACTCGATACAGGCAGATCTTGTGGAGGCATGCCCTCACCTGAGAGTCCCTCTTCCCACGTGATCTAGTGTGTGTCAAGTAGCCATAAAACTAGCCAGTGCTGAAGAGAAATCATGGGTGGCGTACAGGAGAGGAGAGGGCAGAGAGAGGGCAACCGCACGGAGAGTGGAAAGGACAGTAACCTGGCTGGAAAGTGCTGGTTCCTCCCTGCTCTGGGATGGGCCGAGAAGAGGGGTCTGGAGAGGCCTTTGGGTGGTACGCTGTTCTTTCAAATCAGGTCACGCGTGGGCTGGGGAGACGGTACACTGGATAGCAACCTGAATTGGATTTCCAGGACTCGTAAAAAGGCCAGGTATGGTGGCATGTGCTCGCAGTCCCAGCCCCAGAGAGGCAGAGATGGAAGCAAGGACAGCAGCCTAAGGTTGCCCTCTGAGCTCTGCCAGCCCTCTCATACAGACACACCTGTACCAGGTACCCATGCAGCTAGACGTGTGCCCCTCCACTGGGGCGGTGTTATAGCGTTGTAACTGTTACCGCGGCTGGGGGATGGCTGCTGGAGGGGCCACCAGCCGCTTCTCCTCACTTTGCATCCTGACTTCTAGTGGTCACCCCTGGGGGTACTGTTAGACCCGAGAGAAAAACATTTCCAGGACTATCTGAAAGCAAGCTATATCCAGAAGTACGCAAAGGGCTGTCCAGGCGACTGCCTCCCGCTATGTGGGGTTCCAAAGAGCAGCCCCTCCCTGGCTTTTGAGGTCCCTTCTCTGGGGAAGGGTTTGAGTTGAAAGAAAATAGCTGTTGAAGCAGGGCATTTTATCCCAGCACTCAGGGAGGCAGAGGCAGGAGGATCGCTGTGAGTTCGAGGTCAGCCTGGTCTACAAACCCTGAGTCCAGGACAGCCAAGACCACACAGAGAAACCCTGTCTCAAATAAACCAAACAACAGGAGGGCTGTGTGGGCATAGCTGAGCCACACTTCCTTTGCTGCCCGGAGGCCACTTAGTGTCTCTGGAGTGTCCTACAGCAGTTGGCGCTGTGCGCTGAAAAAGCCTGGAGTAGGTCCTTCAAGCAGCGGGGGGAGGGGCGGAATTAAAATGCTTGCATATTAAAAGAGAAAAGAATAACTCATAAAATTAATTGTTGGCTTCATTTGGGAAATCATGGGCGTGTGTAGAAACATAATTCAGCAGTCAATGAGAAGACACTGAGGGAGGCCTGAGACGCCTAGCTGGGGAAGGTGGAATTTCAGTCTGTTGAGGCCTGGCTTCCTCTCCCTCCAAAGAGGATCAGGAAAGCACCCTGCACTCCCCAGGGGCCACTGGGGGCAGTACACGTAGGTGGCCATTTGCGAGGTGCAGGATCCCGGTAAGTTCTCGGGAAGAAAAGGGCGCACTCACAAGGTGCCCGCTGGGCACCAGCAGCCGAGCAAAGCAGCCACACACTGTTTCCCCGCGCCTTCTTGCACATGCATTATTTATCTCAAATGTGTGTTTCCTCCCAGGAAGCCCCTTCCATCATGGACTCACACACATACACATGCAAAGGAGAAAAAAAACAAAAACAGAAACAAAACTGCAGTGAGCCTGGCAGGCCCAGCATCCCAACACAGCGCATGAACAGGAGAGCCTCAGGGCCGTGGCAGCCCAGCGTGGATTCAGTCACTTCAGGCTCATGCGTGTGTGTGAGTCCATGATGCAGGGGGAGGTGTTCCCTTGTGTTTGCGTGTGGAATCGGACTTTCAGCGTCTTCCCCAAAGGCTCTCCACCTTCTGTACTGACCAAAGCCTCTGGTTGGGCCTGCAGCTCACCAGGCGTGTTTACTCTAGCTAGGCATTTTGTCCTAGGGTGTGCCTGTCTTGGCCTCCTGTGTGCTGGGTTTAGAGAAGGCTGGCACACCTGCCTGGATTCTATGTGGGTTTCTGGGGTCCTCACACTTGCAGGAGAAACACTTTGTCCACCTGAGCCGTTCCCAGAGCTCCTACTTAGCAGATCCTCAGCACAGACTGGTTGCCCTGGGGCACGCAGGCATAAGAACTTCTGTGTCGCCTCCTGTCCTGCTTCCATCCAACACCCCTAATCCCTCCTCTGTCAGTCTCCTCTAATAGACTTCACAGCGGTGCCTCCCTGACCTCCTCCGCTGGAAGCATCTCAAACGGGACGTATTAACTTACAAATTGAGCACCACTGCTCCAGTATGGTCTGAGCCAAGTGACCTTTCCATGGGGTCAGAGGAAAGGTTGGCTGCTCTGGAGAGGTGGAGGGCCTGGAACCCCAGCACACCGGGAGCCGCCTGTCAGATTTCCATCATGATGACCCAAAAGGCAATGCAAAGTAACTCATATTTCATAGCACTCCCAGAAATCGATAACACTTTCGGGTTCCAGAGGGGAAGAAAAGCGTGGTGTGTAGCTTCTGTAGTCGAAATGCTCGGTCTAATTAGAAGCATTTCTCTTCTGCTGCTGTCTGCTTCAGCAACTTTCTAATCTCAGAGAAAGAGAGGGAAAGGGCCGAGTCATCCACAGCCAACCGAGGGTCCGATGTGAGTCGTGTGACACCAACTCTGTGTTCGGGGCCCTTCACCGGTGTTGAATGGTTCAATAGCCAGGAAAGACTGGGAAGGAATGATGTGTATCTGTGAGGTTTTCAGTGTGCATACGTGTGTGTGTGTGTGTGTGTGTGTGTGTGTGTGGTGTTTAACTTGGAGCATAAGGTGTAATCCATGGGGAAGATGGTTCAGTGGCTCAAGTGAGGGCCGAGCTTGGATCCCCAAACCCATATCAGATGATGGCGTGCACTGTGGAGGTAGAGACAGGAGGAGCTCAGGGCTTACCAACCAGCCATGCAATGAGCTCCAGGCTTAGTGAGAGACGCTGCCTCAAAAAAATAAGGGGAAGGGGCACGTAGGGAGATTCTGAAGTACATGAAGTGCTTGCTGCGTAAACCTGCCGTCCTGACTTCAGAGCCCCCGGCACCCACAGAAAAGCCAGGCATGGCAGTGTGTGTGTTCTAATCTCCATGTGCTTGTACCAGGAGATGAGAGGCAGAAGAATTGGCTGGTGACAATCAAGCAGCAGTGAACACCAGATCCTGTGTCAAAGTGGGTGGGAGGCAATGACTGACACCCAGGTGTCTCCTTACCTTCACACACGCACACACTCATGCACATATGTCACTCAAATGTAACAGATTGCTGGCATACTCCTGAGCAAGCCCATGTAAACGAGCAGGCGCCCTCCATCCATTTTTAAAAACACATCCGTTAAGACGCAGATGTTGATTTTTCTATCAAGGGTCCAAAGACAAATTATACAATAAATCACCACTTGGAGTATACCAACGTTTTCCCTTTCCCCTGTTTTTATTTCTCTTATCGTTTTTCTTTTTGTAACAGGTACATTTGTGCTATCATGATTCATTCTAGTCTCAGAACATTACCTTGTAATGAAGGAGAAATATTTTATATTTTAAAAAGAAATGGAGAAAAAAACATTTGGTTATCTACATTTTGAGAACATTAGCAAAGCTTCTAAGTGCTCATTTGGGCTTAGAAAGGTTCTCTAAAGTAAGGATTATAAATGAACACCCGTTTGCAAAGCCCTGTTCTGATCCCCTCTTGGGAAATTCTCACTGTGGCATTAAATGACACTGCGCAAAAGACTTGTTTCCCAATCCCAGGGATGCTCTAGCCTCGGGTCCCTCCGAAGCAGCACAATGTTCAGATTCTTCCAGCATTACCTAAAATACTAAGAGCCAAGCAGGGTGGGCACAGGCAGGCGGCTTAATGTGGTCTCCTGGAGTTTGCAGGAACAGAGAGGCTGGCTCAGTGGTGTTCTCGGGGAAAACGCTGTGCTGGCATCCTTATCCTGGCTGTGCTTTTCCGCTCATTACCTGATTTTATTTACCATCTATTAATAGACATGGAGACCACGCACCTCCCATTTTACAGAAGACAATAAATGGAGGTTAAGAGAGATGACTGTCTCCCCTCCCCAACCCCCTGATCACATAGCTAGAAATGCTACAAAAGCCTGAGATGTAAATGCTGCTCAGCTCACCCCCCAGGCCAGGCCTTCACCGCAGTACTCCACCGTCACTAGAATTTGCTGTTCTCCTTACATTCTGCATACATCAAGCCTGATGGGAATGGCTGTCAGGCTTTCTCTGCAGGTTGTATATGAGATAAAAAAGAATACAGCTGTCACCTCTCTTGGACTCACATGACAGGTGGCAGTGCAGAAGCCACTGGAAAAACTTTTATTGTAATGAACAATAAGAAATCTGTTTTATACACATACAAGAACATGTCCCCCCCCCACACACACACATATGTATGTACTGAGGCCACTGAATTGATCTCCTGATCCACTAATTATTTGCATCCTACAGATGAACTTTAGTAGTGTTGCCGTCTGTCAGATTTGACTGCCATCCCTTCCAGAAAATGCTCCCACTGGACTTAGGAATCATCCGGGACTTGGGTTGCGAATATACCTAGCTATAAGTCAAACAAGGGTTGTGAGCAGGGGCCCTGAGCCCTGGCACGGAGCCCAGTGTGTGGAGGGGTGCTGGGGTGCCGGTTCCAGCAGCTGTGTCCTGCGGCAGACCTCACAGGAGAGAGCAGCTAGCCTTCAGCTTGCCCTCAGCTGCCGCAGGAGCGCCCCGGGCACAGGGAGCTCACCTGGACTCACTGTGGCTATCACTTTCTTTCATGGTTTATAGGTGTGTTTCCTTTCAGCCTAGGAACTCTGCAGGACCATGGCTGAGCGGGCTCTTTGGTATCTGTCCCTCACACACAAACAAGCAGAACGTAAAGGGATGACCGGCTAAGACCAGACGCTGTTGGTTTATGTGACACTGCTCTGTACTGTGCCAAGGCAGCCTCCATCTTCAAACTCACTCCTGCCTTCTAACCTGGCTCCTCTCACCATCTTGAAAAGTTAAGGGCACAGAGGCCTCAGCACTCCCATGATATGTGATTTATATTTGATTTTACTGGAGCCCAAAGCTAAGATACCTTGTATTTTTAGAGTGACCTTTAAAACATTTGGATTTTTAGAGACTGGGACTCTGAAAATTACATTTTATACTGTGCTCTTAACGTGAGATCTTGGGGACAAACAAGAAAAGGAAGATTATAGTTTAACGGTGACTGACAGGAGTAGAATGTCCTGATTAGGTTTTATGGTCAGTTTGATGCAAACTTAGAGTTACCTAGGAAGAGGGAACCTCAGTTGAAGACTTTCTTAGGTCCCATTGGCCTGTGGTCATGTCTGTGAGAGAGTGCCTTTCACCAATGATTGATGAGGGAGGACAGAGCTCACTGTGGGTGGCACCATTCTTGGTTAGGTGGGTCTGGCCTATAGAAGAAAACTAGCTGCGGGTTGGAGAGTTCTTAAGAACCCTGGTTGCTCTTCAGGAGGGTCCAGGTTCAATTCCCAGCACACTCATGGTAGTTCACAACCAGCTTTAGTTCCGGTCCTAGTGGATCCAGTGTCCTCTTTGGGGCTCTGGGGACAATGCACATATGCAGTACAGAGGCATACATGTAGATGAAAGAGCCCATACACATAAAAGAGTAAAACGACGCTAGCTGAACATGAGCCTGGATGCTAGCCAGTAAACAGCATTCCTCCAGGGTTTTCGTTTCAAATTCCTGCCTTGACTTCCCTGATGGACCATGAGACCTGAAAGGATAAGATGAAATAAACCCTTTCTTCCCTCAAGTTGTTTTTGGTTGGTGTCTTTCATCATTGGTAACAGAAAGCAAACTAGAAGAGAAATTGGTACCAAAGCTGTGTGTGTTCTGCATCCTGCCTGCCCAAAGCAAAGCCCCCTAGGAGGAAGGGCTCATAGACTCCAGCCCGCACAGGAGCCAGAGCTCAGAGCCTTTCCTCCCATGCTTAGCTGGGAAGGCCCCTGCAGAGCTGAGGCCTGGCTGGCTCTCTGCAGGCTTCACCCTGTGTGATCAGCAGACACACTGCTCGATGTTCCAGAGAACTCAAGGCAGTAATCTGGTACCACATGTACCAATAAGCACGTGTGTGCAGCTTAGCCCGAGACTGGCATGGAGGGTGGATGACACTGAGAACAGTAAGGAAATGTGTGTGTCAGCCTGACACAAGGTTGGATCACCTGGGGACAAGGATGAATCAGGAAATGTTCCCATTGAGTTGGCCTGGAGACAAGTCTGTAGATAAGACATTTTCATGACTGGTATGTGAGGGCCCAGCCCACTGAGGGCAGTGCTACAACTGAGAGCTGATGTACACAAGAAAACAAACTGAGCTAGCCAGGGAAGCAAGCCCGGAAGCAGCCTCTGCATGGACTCCGCTTCCGTTCCTGCTCAGGTTCCTGTTCTCCTTAAGTTCCTGCCTTGACTGTCTTTGATGATGATGTGAATGGCACAAATGCTTACTTCATCAGGTTGCTAACGGTTATGTTGCTGTTTAATCACGTCAGTATAAACCCTAACTGCGATGGGAAGCTTTAGCATGCCACTCGGTTCCTGTCTTATTACATGTCCTTTGGCAGCTCCATATTTTGAGCTTATTCACCACCGCTGCCTTCTCTTACCCCTCCCCCACTCCTTCCAGACTGCTTCTTCCCATATATTCTCCTCCTACTCCTACTGTCACAACTTGCTCTGTTTCGTGACCCACTGGGGGTTTTTAGCATCAGTTGTGTGAACATGGACAGGTGCTTATGTACTGGAGCGTGGTAACTTACCAGTGGTTCTATACCGTGGAACAGTGGCCACTCATCAAGTCGCCAGCAGCAAACTTGTCGCTCGGGCAATGGGCTGCCCCAGCAACAGTCATGCCACTATTGTACAATGGGCACATCATTCCTGCCAGGTTACTATTATGGCACACAGGGTCGACTGGAAGGGCTTCCCCCCTCGTGGCCTATGCAACACCTTCCACGCTGAGAAAGCTAACGGGCAGGGAAGAAGCTTCATTAAGAATTGGGGGGGGGGGGAATAAGCTTAGAAAGAGACACATAGAACTTGCAAAGCGTTAGTTCCCTATAAAAAGCCATAAAGATGCTCACGAGTATTTGTGAAAGATCTGTTGCCCTTGTGATGTGCTTGACATGTTTAATGAAGTGTGAACATCCGGGTGCATCCCAAACTGCAAGAAACAAACAGCACAAGAGCTCAGCTGTAGCCCATAATGACCTGGAATTCCTGTCATCCCAGGCCTCCTTCATTTGTAAAAGACTTTTCAATTCTGTGTGGGTGGGTGGGTGGGAGGGTCTGTGCCTGAGTGCAATGCCCATGGAGGCCAGAAGAGAGCACTGGAAGCCCTGCAGCTAGTGTTCCAGGCAGCTGTGGTCCACCTGACAATGACCGCCAGGGACTGAGCTAGGTCTCCACAACAGTGGCAAGCTCTGCTAGCACTGCGTCTTCTCTCCAGCCCTAGGTTTCCTCTAGGTTTCGCCAGGGACTGAGCTAGGTCTCCACAAGAGCGGCAAGCTCTGCTAGCACTGCGTCTTCTCTCCAGCCAGAGGTTTCCTCTAGCTGACCTTTCGCTCTTCCTCCCAGCCTCTCTTCCTCTTCTCCTTCCTTCCTTCCGTGCTGTGTCATTGCTGTGACCGAGCCATGACTTAAGGAAGGTCCTGTGAGCCTCATGGCCTGAGGAGACAGTCCATCGCAGCCCTAGAATGCCCTTCAGTTGCAGCTCAAGGAAGGGGCAGGCTGTCCTTGCTCACATCTCGGCAGAGCAGGAAACAGGGATTGGCAAGTGTAACTGGCCTAGTAAACCTCTAGCCCACCCCTAGGGAGCCACTTCCTCTGTTGAGGCTCCACCCCCCAGAGCTTCTACAATGCCCCCAAACACCACTAGCAGCTGGGGACCAAGTGTTCAAACACAAGAGCATGAAAGCATTTTTATCCAAGCCACAGCACTGGATATTGAACCCAGAGCCTCATGCATGCTGGGCAAGTGGAACTGGCCGTGGTTTTTAAAGTACATCTGCCACTGATGTAGACTGATACAGATGACACAGGGACTCTCAGAGACATTTGCTGGAGGGAGTCCCAAACGCGCTTTGAATTGTCTTCATTTGTTGTCTGTAGCTCTGACATTCAAAGGCCCAAGCACGGACACACTGAGTAGCTGTACACTAAGTGTGTATAGAAAAAAAAAAAATACAAAGGGAATGAGCTGCACACAAGGTATTGGTTTCCTATGGCAAGCAAAAGACTTCCCTCCCAACGACGACGTGAGAGCACAGCCCATCCCATAGGAGAGCACATTAGGTCAACTGCCGAGTTAGAAACCTCCAAATAGGCTGTAGGGTCTGCAGAGTGACTCCCTCAGCTTGGAGCGCAGAATAGCTGGGAGCAACCTCTGCAGCCTGCTGTATGGCACTGGTATCCTGTGGCCCACGTGACCACCCCCACCAGGCTCTGCCCAGCCTCTTCCTCCCTCCACATCACAGCCACTGTTTCTTCATCACCTTCAGGCACTTCCAGGGCCCACCTCTACTCCATCCGTTCTTCCGGCTTTGCCATTTCCACTGTTATCTTTCTTAGCTGACTCCTCTGGCCTGGCAGAGCTTCTTGGGTCTGGGAAGAGAAACAGTTTACACAGGGGTGTGGGCTATATGCAGTTTAACACTAAGAACAGACCCAGGCCTGGGCAGGGGTGCCAGTATTTAGCAAAATGCTGTCATGGCATAGACCAGGCTGGCCTTGAACTCACAGAGATCTGCCTCCCTCCCAAGTGCTGAATTAAAGCATGCACCAGCATGCCCAGACAACCCCTCCCCCTTTTTTCCAGCATAAACCAGAAAAGACCCTAAACCTGTCACTTCAGCAGGCTGAGCTGACTTCAAGGGCTGTCTGTAGGCGTACAGACCTCAGGTGCTGATCGCTGGGGAGGAAATGGCCTCAGAGGCCTTCCTTTGAGCAGCAGGAGGTGGCAGCTTCCAACAGGAAGTCTGGGAGGAGGCAAGGCTGGAAGCCAGCTCTGCAGAATACAGGCTGTGGCCCTCACTCTTCCAGGAGCTACGGGCCTAAACCTGTCTTCTCCAGATGGCCAGGGTGAAGTCACCGCATTGATGAAGACCTCTCCTGCCACAGCCATTCTTTCATTTGAAAACACTGCCTGGAAGGACTTACTGGCTACTGTTCTTTTCTTGTCTCTCTTGAGGGAATTTTTTGTTCCATTGTCCTCAAATATATGAGTCATTTCTAATGGCAGTAATTAGGAGAAAAGGAAGCCAAGGATCTGGGAACACAGAGGCCTGAGAAGAATGGGTGATGTTTTAATAAAGCCCAGGGGGACAACAGGCATCCATCCAGGACTGGGGTTAGAGAGGCAGAACCAGAGCATGGGATGCTTTGGCTCCAGAGGCATGTAGCTCAGGTGAAAGACTTGTTTGATTTGCTTTCTTATTTTACTATGACTCAAGATTTTTGTAATGAGGAAGGAAAGTGTGTATGTGACGGTTCTCTAGAGGAACAGAACAGACAGAATGAATACATATTATAAAAGGCATTTATTAGACACAGGCTAGCATCCGACTGTGCTGGAGAACCCAGTAGCTGCTCAGCCCGTGACGCTGGAGGTCCAGCAGTCCTAACCTGTCTCTGAAGGCCTGGAGGAGTCCTAGAGAACATCTGTTGGAAGGACAAAGAAACTGACTTCTATGTCAGCCAAGGTTGGCAAGAGCGTCGGTAGAGGCAGCCACAGAGTCGATGCACTCACCAGCCAAAAGTGAAGGCAGGCAGGCCAAAATAGCAGCCTTTCCCTCACCTGCGTTTAGGTCTGGGTGGCCTCCTGAAGGTATCTGCCCTGGGAGAGGACCTACCTTCACGTTGTTAAACCTTCAAGGACATGTGCTCACAGACCACCCAGAGGCATGTTTCTCAGTTACAGCCACGTTGACAGTTGAGACTGGCCTTCACAGACGGGCAGAAGCCTCCTTCTGGCTTTGCCAGGTGTAGGCATCCCTCGTGCTGGATGCTCTGAGACACCCCCCCCCCCCCAGCCAGGCTTAGAGAGGCACTGGCTGTGGAACACAGGACTTCCGCCTGACAGGGATCGAAGTGAAGCTACACACAACCATCTTGAAACTTCAGGAAATGACTCTTGCTTAAATGATGCGAAATGCGTTTATGGAACATCTGCTCCTTGACGCACTTCAGGGAGGTGCGTGTGTGGCAGGAAGCATGCTGGAACCGCACAGGCAGTAATTGGGGCTGATGGAGTGCTGGAGCAGTGGAGAACGAGGCTGAGAGGGGCCATTTCCCAGCGCTGTGACTCAGCACTGGAGAAGTCAGCTGAGGGCCAAGGGCTGCTTCAGCTCATGGTTTCAGCTCATGACCCTGGTCTTTCTGGGGCCGGGTGAGGTAGAAAATTAGTGTGAGGTGTGTGATGGGAGACAGCCGTGTTCCTCCTTATGAAGGCCAGGAAGGAAGGAAAAGGACGGCAGGATAAGAAAGGGAAGGGAAGGGAAGGGAAAGTGACGGTCTAAGAACAGCCTCACTGACCCCTTTCTTCTCCTAGTGCTAACAGCCTTGGGGAACCCCAGAGGAAATCTTCCAGAGAGCTCCAAGAAAAAAAAAAAAATATTACTCACACCCCAGCAGGCCCTGGCTGCTCTTCCTTCACCCTTCCTCCTTCCTCCTTTCCTTTCCCCTCTTTTCTTTTTCTTTCAATACCCACTGACTTTGTCTCATTTTGTGTGTGTGTGTGTCCGTGTGTGTTTTGTATGTATGTGCATAATTTTACATGCACACAGAGGCCCAAGGTGGATGCTGTAAATGAGCCCACGTCTCTTTTCCACCTTACTCACTGAGGCAGGGCCTCTCAGTCAGACCCAGAGGCCACTAACAGGGCTGCCCTATGGCTCTGGGATCCCCTGTCTCTGCCTTCTGAGACTGGAATGCAGGCAAGCTGCCAAGCCTTGCGCTTCTGCGAGTGCTCAGAATCCAAACCAGTCCTCACGCTTGCACTGCAAACTGACAGCAGAGCCACCTGCCCAGCCCCACGTGGTCCATGTTGCTGCCGCACACAGACCAGCGCAAGATGGGGAGGTTTCAGGGGCTAAGCGCTGACTTGTATGCCTTGGTGGAGGGGTGCATTTTGTTTGGGTTTGTTTTCTTCTTTTAATTTTTTTCACAATTTAGTCTTCATATATCCTTATTGAAGCCCCTTCCTCAACTCCTCCCTCTCTCTTCCCCCGTCCCCTTTTGGTTAGATCATTGCATTGGTTTGGCACTTGGCCAAGATTGAGAGTCAGTCTCGGATCACAGTTGCATTTGTTAGATGAAACCCACCAGATAAGGCTACAACTACCATTGTGATGTGTTGCAGAATATGATCTTGTAGTATTTTCTTGACTGTGTTTTGAACTCGTATTCATGAGGGATGGTCATCCGTGGGTCTCTTTTCTTGTGTGTAATGTTATTTACTTCTGTATCTGGGTGTCTGGGTGATGACTGAGAATTGTTTAATCCTCCTGGTGTTCTCTGCATGAGGCATTCTCATCCTTGTTTCCCCACCTGAAGCTCCTGGAGAGTCGGCCTTTGGTGGTCTCAGTAGAACTGTCCCAGCCCAGCTGAACAGTGGCCTCTCCCTCCATCACCTCTCCCCCCTCCTCTCTATCCTCCTCTCTCTTCCCCTCCCCTCCACTCTCTTTCCCACCCCCTTTCCTTCTTCCCTCCTCCCTCTTCTCTTTCCATCTCCCCACTCAGCTCCGCTCCTCTTTCCTTCCCTCTCCTCCCACCTCCCCTGACTGTCTAATGAGCAGTCCCCTGTTTTCACTTGCGTTTCAGAATAGTGGCCACCAGACCTCCTCAGGCCTCCGTGAGCTAGCTAGAAGTCACAGTTCTATTGTTTTTCAGGCTTTGCTCTTCTCAGTAGCTCTGGTATCTGACATTCCCTCCAGCTTTCTACATCCCAGACACAGCTGTCCTTGGGACTATTCTTAATCCACAAGATTCACAGGCTACTGAAAGGGAAATTGGGCAGTTTCCTTGCGATATGTGGAAGGAAAGACTTGGGGAGGCCATGGTCATGGGTGACGGCAGATGGAAAGAGAACATGGACTGGAAGTCACCTGAGAGGCGTGATGGGTTCTAAGTTCTTCCATCTCCACGTGTGATGAGACAATGAGGAAGCTCATTGGGCATAAAGGTATTTTTGTTTGTTTGTCTAAGACAGGGTCTTATCTAACCCAGACTGCTGTGTAGCTGAGGATGACACTCCTGCCTCTTTGTCCCCAGCACTGACACTGAGGTCTGTGTCACCTCATCTGGCTTATGTGGTGCTAGAGATGGGAGCTAGGGCTTCGTGCACACTGGGCAGTGCTGTACCCACTGAGCCACACTGCCAGCTCTGGGCTGTCATTCTTAACAGGACCAGGTCACCACCCTGAGCTTTGTGGTGGGAGGTACATATATCTTTTTTTGTTTTTTAACCTGGCTCCTAAGGATCCTTACAGTTTCTGTGTTTCTCTGTGGAAACAAATTCCTAAAGAACCAGGGCTGTCCTTTCTGCCACGAGAGGATTGGCAAGCTGGATCATCCCTGACTCCAAGAACACTAGCCTTTCCCAGAAGGCTTCCTGTCTCCAGGGCCACCATGTGACATGTGTGTCCCTGCACAAGGGAGCCTTTCCACCTTCCCAGCCCACACCGCTTCACCACACCCCGCCCAGGCTCCTTTGTAAGTCCATGTGTCCCCTCTCCGGCCAGGGGTGTCATTCTTCAGACTCATCTTCCTCCCAGGGTCTGCCTTTCTTCCTAAAGTCACCCAAAAATGCTTCTAGAATATGTCACTCAGGTTTGCTGTCTTCCTGACAAAATGCATAATTACAAAAATCTGACAGAAACAATCCAGAGGTGCTGGAAAGACAGTGCCTCAGGAGCAGACACCTGCTGCCAAGCCTGACAGAGGCCACGTCAGAGAAGGAGAGACCTGACTCCCACAAGTTGTCCTCTGACCTCCCTATAATCACAGAGGCACTCAAAGGATTCCTCCCAAATAAATACATGTCATTCAGGCTGAGAAGTTACAGTTCACAGTCGGCTGGCACACTTGTTTCTGACTGCAGAGAGGCAGGGCATCATGGGAGAAGGGGGTGCTTACCTCACAGAGGCCGGGAAGCGGAGAGACCACGCCTGTAGCAACAGGTTCCCTTCTCCCCTTTTCATAGGCTCCTGGCCCTGGGCTGACGCTGCCCACAGCAGGCAGGCAGCCTCCCGTTAAGTAATCTCTGGGAACCCAGAAGTGCAGTCACAGACACACATGGGGTGGGCTTTACCACTCTCCTATTGTGCCTCAGCTTCTCAGTCCAGTCAAACGGGTAGTCCAGATCCACACACGTGCTCTGCCCTGCTCAGTGTTCCAGGTACCTCTGCCCAGAGCAAGCAACCTGTGGAGACTCAACAGCTGTTCAGTGAATGAAAGAAAGAAGCAACGGAGAGGCCAGAAGTAGTTTTCTCCTAAAACTATTTTCTTTTACTTTTTTGTTTGTTTGTTTGTTTGTTTTCGAGACAGGGTTTCTTTGTGTAGCCTTGACTTTCTTGGACTCATTTTGTAGATCAGGCTGACCTCGAACTCACAGAGATCTGCCTGCCTCTGTGTCCCTGAGTTCTAAGATTATAGGTGTGTGCCACCTCTCCCAGCTCAGTTTCTTATAAAATAAAATCCAGGTTCACATGCCTAGGGATGGCACCGCCCACAGTGGGCTGGGCCTTCCTACATCCGTCATCAATCAGGACAGTTCCCCACAGACCAATCTCACCTGGGCAGTTCTTCAGGTCAGTTTCTCTCCTCCCAAGTTGTGTCAAGTGAACCATTAAAAACTGACTGGAAATGGGGAGCTGAGCTTTTAAAACATGGCACGTGGAGGTCCATTCTAGATGGAACATTGCCTTCACAGTGATGACTCGAGGTGGCAACAGAGAAATGTTTATTTAGTGTCTTGTCCATCTCTGACTTGTGGGGAAGGCCCATCTGTGGGATGAGGCAGTGGTCTACTGCCACTCCTGCCTCTGCCTTAAGGAAACAACTCTCCCACAGGAAATGAGAAGTGGACCAATTCTCCTTCATCGTGACACAAGGGTTAGCCCGGGAGGCATCCACGTCCCTTCCCATGTGCACCCTGCTTGCTCTTGAGTTCTGAGTGGTGACTATGGTTTCTTTTGTGTCTCTTCTCCCCCTGGGGTCTCCTGCCGTCGCGGTGCTGCCTTCGCCTCCATCGGGGAGCAGTGCCCACAGCACCCCCACAGAACGTGCAGGCAGAGGCTGTGAACTCCACCACTGTGCACTTCCTGTGGAACCCCCCTCCCCAGCAGTTCATCAACGGCATCAACCAGGGATACAAGGTACCTTGTACAAGGCCTGCTCATCAGCAAGCTCCAAGTTCAGTGAGAGAGCGTGTCTCAGAACTGAGATGGAAAGTAACTGAGGAAGGCACGAGGCTCTGGCCTTCACATGTGTGGACGCCCATGGGCACACACACATGCACACCAGAATACGCATGTGTACACATTCATCACACACACACGCTCAAAGAACCCAAGGGGATCTGTGGGGGTGGGGGGGATGATTGGAGTCAGCCTGTGTCCAGCCACTTCTTCCCAGATCGGGATTCTCTGGGCAGATCCAGAATGGAGGGTAGGGAATCATGAAGGGAGACCATTGCCCAGCAAAGAGGCCATTTTTTCTCTGCTTTGGGGATAGCTCTGTTTAAAGAGTCGGGACCAGGAAGCCATCCCAGGGACCTGCCCAAACGTAATGAATCTTCTGCTGAGTATCACGGGCCTGGAGGCACATTCCAGAAGCACAGTTCCTGTCCTTCACATGAACTTCTCCTACCTGGACTTAGGAATCTGGCTTCATGTGCAAGAGCGGGCTCACTAACCCATTAGCAGGAGTCTCGGGGAGTCCCTTCAGAGAGGCGAGAATCACTGGTGCCTTTGTCTTCAAACAGTTGGCATTCTTGGCACTTGGTTCATTTTTCTTTTCCATTTAAGTTCAGCTCCCTCAGACACTTGTTTGTCTGCGATGAGGGCAGCCCAGCTGCGAACGTACTGTGCCTCTGCTTCTTCCTCGGAGGTATCTGAAGGCGGATGCCGTTTTGAAGGGAAATTGTACTGATCAACCCGAAACTCCAACCCTCCTGACTCCCCTGCCAGGCCTGAGTGGCGAGGACGCTGCTCACTTCTGACGGCTTGTCAGTTTGATCTGCACAGATGAGCTCTGTCCTGATGCCTGCTGGCGTTCAGAAGGAATCAGCCCTGGAGTTGCATGGTGTCAGGAGACTAAACTCACACACGTATCGAGCATGGCCAAAGCTGGAAAGCAGCTTTTCCTGGAACAGGCACTTGTACACACACACTCACACACACACACCCTCACACACACACACACTCACACACATACTAATTCTACTAATTAGTAGAATTAACAGATGATGCCATCTTTGCCTGTAACTCTTAAAAAAAAATCATGTTCAGTAAAAGAAGATGGAGGTTTAAAGGAGTGTCCATTACTATTACAAGAGTTAAGCAGCCATTTTATTCATATATGTAAATACATATCTATGAATGTACAAAAATATATAGGACTCAGCTTTTTTTGAAGTGAGATTATAAGATTTAATAGGCTTTATAGCCAGGCCTTACTGTCTCAGATACTTGAGAAGCTAAGGCAGGGTAACCACAAGTTTAAGTCCGGCCTAGGAAAATTAATGAAACCCTGTCTCGAGATTTAAAAATGTAAAAAGTGGTCAGGGATATAGGTCAGTGGTAGAGCCCCTGCCTAGAATCCTCCAGTGAGAGGCTGGGGTGTGGCTCAGTGGTAGAGTACCTGCCTAGAATTCCCCAGTGAGGGGCTGGGGTATGGCTCAGTGGTAGAGCTCCTGCCTAGAATTCCCCAGTGAGGGGCTGGGGGTATGGATTAGAAGTAGAATGCTTGTATAACGTGTAAAGAAAGCTCTGAGTTTTATCCAAATATGAAAAAAAGAAAAAATGTAGGATTCATAGACTTGTTGAATTGTAACTGTGCTTTCTTTAAAGACATGATAATTGTAAAATAAAATTCTGATAGACAGTTGAGTAGAGAAATTCAGCTTAAAGGAGTCTTTTTTTTTTAACCCTTTCCACCAGCTTCTGGCATGGCCAGCAGATGCTCCTGAGACTGTCACTGTGGTCACCATCGCTCCTGACTTCCATGGGATCCACCACGGGTACATAACGAACTTGAAGAAGTTCACAGGCTACTTCACATCGGCTCTGTGCTTTACCACCCCGGGAGACGGGCCTCCCAGTACACCTCAGCTTGTGTGGACCCACGAAGACAGTGAGTGGCCCTCTCCTCGTGTTTGAGCCCCCGGTCACAGTGCCCCGTAGCTCAGGGCACTCACAGAGGGGTCGTCCCCAGCCGGTGTGTCCCTGAATGGCAAAATGGCAGGCGACCCTTGGAATGTGGAAGGGGCCCTGTGCAAAGGAGGGGGCCCCGCGGGGCAACGGCAGAGGGTGTACTCCTACTGTGCTCCGTCTTGCTGAGCTGGGCTGCCATTCAGACCTTTAATTCTAACCCCCCAGTTTTCTGCTTGGTGGCCGGCCTCCCCACCCACTGTCCCTTTCATCCCTGCCCTTGACTGGCTTGGCCCAGCTCCCCAGCCCCGCCTCTGCTCTCAGGCAACTGATGTGACAAGGACTCTGTCAGGTGAAGGTACCGAAGGAGGAATTGTAGGCCCACAGGACCATAGGCAAGGCAACACCTAGCTGGGCACAGTGGCCTGCACTTACCCCAGCACCAGGAGGACAGGCAGGACTGTGCCTCTGAGGGCTACAGAGCAAAACATTTTCTAAAAAACACAACAAACAAAAGCAATGAAAAGCAGTAGATGTCCCAAATGGGGACAGTTAGGGGAGGAATGAAATGGTCATACAACAAAAACAGTTATTTTAAAAGAAAACCCAAACTTTGGAGCTCAAAAGACTAGAGGGAAAATTGTCATAATATAATGTCAAGTGAAAACATATTCAACAAAATTACTTGAGGTCCATGTTTGTTTTAGCGTAATACATTTAGATATTACTTTGAGACTTGCTGTCTCTAAATGGTGCATGTGTGTGTGTGTGTGTGTGTGTGTGTGTGTGTGAGTCCAGCATCTTCCTCCATCACTTTATCGTAATTTTTGAAACAGATTCTCTTAGTGAACATGGGGCTCCCACCAGGCTAGGCTGGCTGTGAGGCCCTAGGACCCCCCTGAACTGATAAATGTACTACAGGACACCCAGCTTTTTAAAAGTCGTTCTGAGGCTAGACTCAGGGCCTGGGGTTAAAGTGTCCAGGCAAGTGGGAGGGTCCAAGTAGGGATCCCCAGAGCCCACAGGAGTGAGGGAAGGGGCTTGCTGTGACTCCAGCCTCAGGACAGAGACTGGCTTGATCCCAGGTCAAGCCACCTAGGAAGACTAGCCACACGGGCAAGCTCTGGGTCTGACTGCGAGGCCTGCCTCAGCGGATAGGTTAGAAGAGCATTAAGAATGATTCCCAGCATCAGCCCCTGGTCTCTACATGCATGCGCTCGTGCACACACACACACACACACACACACACACTCTTACATACTCACTAACACACATGCGCTCACATACATACTCATACATACACACTCATGCAAACATTCATACACACACACACATTCACACCTGTGCATGTGTATGGTGGCCCCACACATGCAAACAGGCAGGCAGACACGCATGCAGCCACACACATACGTGAAATTGGAAAACTGAAACAAGAATATAACAAATGACAAAGGGCTCAGATCCTCCCTGAAGCTTCTCCCCTGAGCCTGCCCGTCCTTGGTAGTAGACGGGGCTTATGTGTCCTGTTTAGAAGGATGGAGCACCCACCTCATGAGGGTGTCGAGGGTGGGGTTGCAGCTGTTTCTGGGGGTGCAGCTTCACTCGCTGAGGGCCTTCTGTAGAGCCCCGGGAAAGGGGACCAGGCTGAGGGAGGGTCGCAGGACTGAGAAAAAGAGCATAAATTGAAACCTAGACATTAGCAGACTTAGAGGACAGTACGGCTGGGCAAAGATCCAGGAGGCAGAAACACTGTGAGTATAAAAGGAGCAGAAAGTCTTCTCAGCTAGCACATCGATCGAAAAAGAACAAGGCGCTTCAAAAACTCGTCAGCATGTCTTTCTGGAAGCTTGTTTTCAGGGCGGGGCGGGGGGGAGGATGACCCTGTTCTGACAGCCATCCCATTTCACCACCTTCCTCGAGAGAAGTGGCGTTTGTCAGTGTTTCAGGCCCTCCATGAAGGCTTCACTGATCTCAGCCCCATGAGCACGGCTTCCGAGGCTGTACCTGTTTTAAAATTCATAAATTGTGTTGGGGCTGTGTCGCGGTTCCAGGAGGGAGCGAGTTACCGCCTGCTGCTTGTGTAGCAGGGCTGATAGGAGCCAGAAAAGTGCCTGTGACCTCCTCTTCTGCAGGCCAAACAAGACCCCTGACCTCACACAGGAGCCCTCAGGGAGACTGTCCTAGGAGTTTGCAAGGGAGCCCAAGGCACTGGACCTTGAGTGGGAAGACACTGTCCCCCTGGCCAGAACAGATCCTCAGCTGAGGCACTATAGTGTCTTCTCCAAACACCTCCTGTCTTAGGCAGGATGTGGTGCTGCAGGCCTTTTGCTGGCATGTTCTCTTCCTCCCAAAAAATCTCTTGGGTGGGAAGTGTTCAGAAGTTAGACTTCTGGGTCAGGTAAGCTGGCACTGCCCTTGGCCCTCGACTCCATTTCTGGCTCCCCAACAGAATCCATGGTGCCATAAAAGCCAGACTCCTGGCTCCTCTCATTGGAAAATTCTAAAGCGGCGGGGGGGGGGGGGATTCTAGGCAGGAGCTCTACCACACCCCAGCCCCTCACTGGGGAATTCTAGGCAGGAGCTCTACCACTGAGCCACACCCCAGCCCCTCACTGGGGGATTCTAGGCAGGTGCTCTACCACACCCCAGCCCCTCACTGGGGGATTCTAGGCAGGGGCTCTACCACTGAGC
>NW_026596466.1:2733671-2750447 GCF_907164565.1 Psammomys obesus | reverse complement strand
CCCAGCCCCTCACTGGGGGATTCTAGGCAGGTGCTCCACCACTAAGCTACAACCCAGCCCCTCACTGGGGGATTCTAGGCATGTTATTCTGCTATGGAGTCACTCCTCTCAACCACTTAATGGAGGATTCTAAGGAAGTGATAGTCTACCAAGCACTTGATTTCCAGGTCCAAACAGGCAGATTATTCTATCAGATTGGATCAGAGAGAAAGACAGAAGCTGTGTCTGACTGTCTTGTGGCCGCTTTTCTCACCTCCCTGTGTGTCTGCATGGAGCTGCCAAAGTAACGTAGTCAAGACTGAAGAGCACACCCGGATCACCTGGCCCTCGCCCTGGCGGTGTGCCTTCTGGTGTTTCTTCTCTGCAGGCTTCTGCTGGCCCTGTCTCACCACTTCTTTCCTGTAGCTAAAGCTGTCCACATAGGTCTGATCAAAGAACGCCGGGCTCTCATGTTAACAGACCTCTTTGTTTTTAATTGGTAGAACCGGGAGCTGTGGGGCACCTGAGCTTCACGGAGATTTTGGACACCTCTCTCAAGGTCAGCTGGCAGGAGCCCCTGGAGAGAAACGGCATCATTACGGGTAAGCAGCCTTTCCTCTGGAAAGGAGAACGGGAAGTGTGCCCTAACAAGAAGGGGTGGTTTTGTGTCAAACAAAGCTAAGAGTGGAGCTGGCCTCCTGGGAGTAGCTGACATGTCTCCCTGGCTGTGTGGTGGCCATGACCCTGAGGTGGGGCCGCTAGGAGGTGTGGCTTCTCTCCTTGCGCAGACAGCAGCCTCAGGATGGGAGGTTGTCCTCTGCTTCACATACTGCAGGATTCTCTTTGGGCACTGGAATCACATCGCTTTTTGATACCCTTTCTAATGTGTTTAGCTCAGTTCTCAGAGCAATGTGGAAGCCCATTGATATTCCAGCCGTGTTTCAGGTGAGGAAACTGAGGCTGGGAGAACCTGTATTCACACCTACTGTGTGGGTCAATTTCAAATGTGTTCCTAGTAGGGCAGTGATCATAGTGCTGACATCTCCACCTTCTGTCATGAGTTGTAAGGCCAGGACAAGGCCCTGGACTCCTGGCTCCAAATCCCAGATCCTTCCCTGCCCCACCACTCCTTGAGTGAGAAGGAGAGGCCTTGGGGATGAAGAGCCTGAGGCTGGAAGGGGTCCTCAGGTCCCTGGATCTCCGAGTCAAGCTCAGGACAAGCTGCACATGGCTGCTCCTTCACGGTAAACCCCTCACAGATGGCAGGGGCTTGGGAACAGCTCACCTTCACGAGACTCTTTTAATTTATTTATTTATTCACTTTACAAGCTGATTGTAGCCCCTCCCTCCTCTCTTCCCAGTCCAACCCTCCCTCCCTCTTTTCTCCTCTTCCTCAGAAAAAGTGAGCTCCCCACCATTACCAGCCCTCTACAGCTCATCAAGTCACATCAGAACTGAGTGCATCCTCTTCCCCTGTGGGCTGGCGAGGCAGCCTGCCAGGGAAGTGATTAAAAAGCAGGCAACAGAGTCCTTGTCAGAGGCAGCTCCTGCTCCCCTTACTAGAGAATCCACATGAAGACTAAGCTTCCCCCTTCGGTTATATCTGTGTAGGGAGTCTAGGTCTAGTTCATGCATGGTCCTTGGCTGTTTGTTGCCTTTGCAAACCCCTCTGGACCCTGGACACTTGGCTCTGTTGGCTTTCTTGTGGAGCTCTTGTCCCTTCAGGTCCTTCTATTCTCCCCATCCCACCACACTTTTCCATAAGACTCCCTATGCTTTGCCCAATGTTTGGCTGTGCGTCTCAGCATCTGTTTTGATCTGCTGCTGTGTGGAGCCTGTCAGGGGACAGCTATGCTAGTTTCCTGTCTGTAAGCATAGCAGAGTATCATTAAGAGTGTCAGAGGTTGGCTGTCCCCCATGGGATGGGTGTCAGGCTGGGCCAGGCCTTGGTTGGACATTCCCTCAATCTCTGCTCTATTTTTAACCCTGCACATCTTGTTGACAGGATAACTTTTGGGTCAAAGTTTTTGTGGCTTTGTTGCTGTTCCCCTCCCTCCACTAAGAGTCCTGTCTAGTTAGAGGGTGTCCTCTGCAGGCTCCATGACCCCTGCTATGAGGAGTCTCAGCAAGAGTCACCCCATATCTTCCCAGAAGCCTACCCTGTCTAGGCCTCCAGCTTGTCTCAGAGATGCCCTGCCTACGATTTCTCTTCTCTCTGCAGGCCCTTTGTCCTCCTGCCCCTACTCTCCCCAGCTCTGATCTCCACCCTCATTTCTCTCTGTGCTCCCTCTCCTAGGCTGTTCCCTCTCTTCAGCTGCTCCCGCTGACTGTTCTATCTCCCTTCTGAGTGAGATTCAAGCATCCTCCCTTGGGTCGTCCTTGTCACTTAATCGTCTTTGGGTCTGCATCACAAGACTCTTAATGTTTGGTTTGTTTCTTCACGTGACACTGTGTGGGTTGACCCTAGGGCCTCCCGAATGCTAGGCAGTAAGTAATTCCCTGGTTTCCCGAAAGTTGCTGAAGGAAGTTGGTGCTCTTCCACGGAGCTGTGTCTGAGAACTGAGCAGGCATGCCATGCTGAGATAAGATGGCTGAGGTGATCTGTGGCTGCCATCAGGTGTTCTGCTGTGGGCCCCTCCTTCTGTGAGTGTCCTGGACAGCGGCAATGGCCGCTCCAACCATTCCCCTGTGCCATGCCACCTTCTCAACACTGCAGCACCCTGCTTCCCCCTCTGTGACTGCTCATGTCCTGTACCCCAGCTGGGCATCGAGGACTCTGAGGGTGAAGGCCTCCATGATCACACAGCTGGCATGTGGCCCCGGTAGCCACTTTCTCATCTCTGCGTCACCACATGCTGGGAACCAAGTGCAAACTGTATTCCTGATACACCTAGAAGGTCCCCAAGCCCAGTACTACAGAAACACCTAGCAGTGCTGTGCACTAAGTCCAAGTGACTTTGGTGTGTGTGCACAAAAATGTACAGATAACATACTTAATAATAACACATATGTGACCAGGCTATGACCCAGTCAGTGAGGGCCTGAGTTCAACTCCCAGAACCTGTTTTAAAAAGCCAGGTAGGGGCTGGAGAGCTGGCTCAGAGGTTAAGAACACTTCTTGATCTTACGGAGGACCTGGGTTCAATTCTCAGCTCCCACGCGGCAGCTCACAACCATCTGTAACTCCAGTCCCAGGAAATCTGATGCCCTCTTCAGACCTCCATGGGCACCAGGCACTCATGTGGTACACAAACATGCATGCAGGCAGAACACCCATGCATATGAAATAATAAAACAAAAAAAAAAAACATTTAAAAGAAAGCAGGAAGACCCACAGGGTCAACTAACCTGGGCCCATGGGCGCTTACAGAGGCTGAACCACCAAAGAGCATTCACGGCTAGACTTAGACCCCCTACAGATGTGCAGCTTGGTCGAGTGGGTCCCTTGACAATTGGAGTAGGGGCTGTCTCTGACTCTGTTGCCTGCCTTTGGATCCCTTTCCCCTAACCAGCTGCCTTGTCTGGCCTCAGTGGGAGAGGAAGCACATAGTTCTGCCTCACATTGATGTGCCCGGGCAGGTTGGTGCCCATGGGGGACCTCCGCAGAATGGGGGGAGGGGACCGAGAGGGTGGGGCTGAGAGGAGCAGAAGGAGGGGAACTGTGATCAGGATGTAAAGTGCATGAATAAATAAGTGTATAAATAAACACGTAAATGTATAAATAAACACGTAAACAAACAAACACATGGGGGCAGCCAGGTGTGGTGGTCCATGCCCTTTAACCTCAGTGTTGGAGATACAGAGACAGGCAGGTTCTTAGACTCTCTAGCCAGCCAGCCTAGCTTTGGCTGGATGAAAGCCACCGGGAGGACTTCCTCGAGGACTTTCTCCACACAGTCTCAGCTGTCCTCTGGCCACCACATGCACAGAGACGCAGAAGCATTGGCACAGACAAAGCTAGGGGAAGCGCTGTACAGTGTACTCTGGCCACCTCCTGGGCACCGCCAGGCTGCTCAGTCCAGGGTCCCCATCGGGCTCAGCCACCTCGCTTCGCATGTCACCTGACTCTCTGTAGTCACTGCCCAGATCCCAGCCGCACAGAGATAAGATGTATCCACATGACAATCTTGCAACCACTTCCTCAAACTGGCTCATGAAGTAGGGATGGGCAAGAACCTGCCAGACTGTCACTGCCACCGGAGTTCTCAGCAGCCAGCCAAGGAAGCTCAGGAAGGGGGACTCAGCTCTGTCCCCCAGAGCCCCTCACCTTGGTTCTCGGATCATGTATGGGGCCCCAGAGCTAACCCACCTCACACCCCCAGCCGTTGGGCAGCACACTCACCCCTGCCCACCTGACTCTGCCAGTTCTGGACAGGGCCCTCCCTCCGGGACCAGAGATGGCTGCTGCTGGGGTAAGGCATCGGAGCCCAGGTCTGTTTGGGTGTGCTTCCCAGTGCAAGACAGCAGATACAGAGAGTGTAAATAAGATCGCCTCCCCAAGCTTGGAATGGAAGGAAGCGAATCCAGGAGGGGACAGACAGGGACTGGATGGGCAGGAGACCTGACACAAGTTGGCATGGTTTTATGTCACACGGAGGGCAGACACGGAACAGAGAGAGTGCATGGTGCATGTATGTAATAGGAGCTCTGTGGGGTGTGGGTGTGTGTGTGTGTGTATTAGAGAGAATGTTCATGTGTATTTAGATGTGTGTACATATTGTGTGTATGAAGGGCAGAAGACATGCTCAATTGTCTTTCTTCAGGCACACTCCTAAAACAAGGTCTCTCGCTGGCCTGGGACTCAGCAAGCAGGCTAGGCTGGCTGGCCAGCCAGCCCCTGGGCTCCATTTATCCCTGCCTCCCCAGGACTAGGACTCCAAACAGATACCGCCCTTTACGTGGGTCTGGGGCACTGAACTCAGCATCTCACACTTGCAGAGCACATGTGAGCGAGGCATCTCCACAGCCCCAGAAAGGAAGTCTTCCCAGCTCAGACCCTGGGTTCAGACCTAGGGACTGAATCAGGACCTTGCTCGTCATTAATTTTGAAAATGTCTGGCTCTTTGATCACCTGCCCCCTGAGGGAGGTGCAGCCTTACCAGGCCACAGAGGAGCAGCCAGACCTTCTGAGACCTGATAGGCTAGGGTCAGAGGGAAAGGGAGGAGGAACTCCTCTATCAGTGGACTTGGGGAGGGGCATGGTAGGAGATGAGGGAGGGGTGAGGTTGGGAGGGAATGAGGGAGGGGGCTACAGCTGGGATACAGAATGAATAAATTGTAATAAATAAAATAAATAAATTAAAAAATGGAAATGAGCTCAATAAAAAGAAAGAAAGAAAATGGGGCCACAGAGTGACAAGCAGGCAGCCTCACCTGCCAAACCGGCCTGGAGGCAATCTGCTGTGTTCTAAAAGAGGGCCCAGACTCTTTGGTAGGCAACCTAACCCAGAGGGGCCGGCCCGCCCCAGATCCGTACCCCACCCCTCCCGAACGTCCACGTTCCTCCAATACTGCCCGCACTCTTCATTCTTGTTTTATAGCTTGAGGGGAGACCGGTGGAGCTGCGCCAACATTCCATGGCTGAGAGCTAGTTGCCAGGACCTCCAATTTATGATCATCTGCTCTCGCCAGCTAATGGGGCCTAATGAACTCATTTTCATACTTTATTTAAACAAATACCTGTAGCCACAGGCGGCCGGCTAGTGTTTATGATGGAGCTTGACCCTCAGAGCTCGGATGGTTCCCAGCTGGATTCTGCTGGCCTGCTTCCACCATGGCTGAGTGGAGGGGCCGCCCCCACTGTTAGTGGGAGCGTCAGGCTGACTCTGCCCTTCACATCAGGACCAAAGTTGTCCACTCCTCGCTGTCTGGCCTGTGCTTCTCCACTCCAGCCCACACAGTTCAAACACATGTCCTCGGAGGCCGCCTTCTGAGAAACACCATAGAGGATGCTCCACAGGGTGAAACCGAGTGACAGTGTCGTTAGCTGGATGCCACCCGGCCCCATTCCCCTGTGACACCCGCCTCCAGTGCTGCTCTGTTCTCCACACACCATGCCCCCAAACCATGAATCCTCCCTAAAACAAGCCCCAAGAAGGTCAACGCTGTGCTGAAGGAGATGGTTCAGTCAGCCCAGCACGTGCGTGTGGACCTGGTTCCCCAGAGCCCACGTGAAAAGTCAGGCACACAGAACACACTGTATTCCCATCACTGAGGAAGTAGAGCCAGGCAGATCTCACAGAATCAGTGAACTCGGAGTTCAGGAAGACACACTGTCTCAAAACTTAAGAGGGAAAGGGAGCGAATAAGTGGACCTCTGGCCTACACCCATGAACGCACATACCAAAGAAAACTGCTTGCAGCCAAACCTGGCCCTGTGAGCCCAGGTCAGGGAATGCCAGCCTGTACCTCCCGCTTCCTCAAAGACACTATGTGCATAACTCCCCACAGCTGAAGGCAGCTTCGGGATGCACACACAGTGACAGGGTTGGGCCTGGGCGGTGTGACCTTTATAGTGGGGTGTTTGTTGGGAATGATACTTTCTTTATCAGCCTGGCCCTCGGTGCCCACTCCCATTCCATGCCTCCATTTTATTTTGTGGCCAGAACGAGTAGGAAGCTTCGAGCCAGGGTGGCGGTGCACCTGCCAGCGTAAATTGCCCATTGTGCTCTTGTTGTAAATTGCGGTATCTCCCACTCTGCCCCTGTAAACTCTGATTTATGAGGGCCGGGATGCAGACAGACAGCCTGTGATTGGATGCACTACTCTCTTGTAGAGAATTTACTCCAGATCAACAGAAAATTATTTCTGAAGCTCCCGTGGTCGTTAGTCTCAGTTAGCCGGGCGTTCCCAGACGGTGGGAAGCAGTTGGCGATAACTGGGAATGCTGGCTCCAGGCGACTCCTTGCTGTGCTCTCCCCTGTCACAGCTGGATGAAGCACTTGCTGCCCAGAGCTGCCCGAATGAATCCCCTAGACAGGTCTCCAAGGCTGTGTGTGAGGGAGGGAAGGCCTCCTTATACACCAAATGCCCGCTGTTCTGCCCTGTGGCAATATCTTGTTATACCGTTCATCAGGCTTTCCCAGGCAGGGACTTCACTCCACTGGTGCTGATCTTATACTCTCCAGAGCAGGCTTAGGGACAGGCAGGAGGGCGCATGTGTATAGATGTGGGAGCCAATGAAAGCCAGAAGTCAACCTCGGGTGTCGATCACCAAGCACTACCCACCTTGACTTTTGAGGCTCGGCCTGGTACTCACCAGTTAGACTAGGCCACCAGGCTGTTGTGCCAAGGGATCTGTCCGTCTTCAGCAAAGACTCCTCTTCCGGGGTCCTCAGAGTGACCCGGAATCTCACGCTGTTTAGATGTTAATCAGGCAAAACCCAACAGAGCCAGGGGTGACCTTGGAATCCAGTCAGGCAGAGAAGGTGGTCCTGGAGCAGGGCTGTTGGCTTCTGGCGAGCTCCTGGGGCTCCCTTGTTTGTTTCTTCCTCCTCCGTTACATGCAGGTCACATAGTCTCAGTGTCAAGTGTGTGCCCTGTGGATTGCGTAACTTAGACCAGCTGACATGCTTGGGCCGTACTCTGAGCCAGGCTCTCCCTCTGGAGCTCAATGAGTAGCAGGATGCGCCCTTGTCTCAGGAGGAGGCGTGCACCTCCTACTCGACATAGGATGGACCAGCATCACAGGCCCTAGTCCTCACAACACAAGTGCACGGTGCCCTCGTGCTGGCCTCTCCTTGGAAGAGCAGCAGTCATTGAGTAAAGAAAAGGTTTGATCACCTCCCCCTGAGGGGGGACAGCCTTACCAGGTCACAGAAGAAGACAATGCAGCCACTCCTGATGAGACCTGATAGACTAGGATCAGAGGGAAGGGAGATGGACCTCCCCTATCAGTGGACTGGGAGAGGGACATGGACCTCCCCTATCAGTGGACTGGGAGAGGGACATGGGTGGAGAAGAGGAAGGGTGGGATTGGGAGGGGAGGAGGGAGGGAGGTACAGGGAGGATACAAAGTGAATAAACTGTAATTAATAATTAAAAAAAAAAAAAAGGCCAGGCATGGTAGCACACAACTTTAACCTAGTGCTAGGGAGGCAGAGCTAGGTGAATCTCTGTGAGTTCGAGGCCAGGCTGGGATACATAGTGGGGCCCTATCTCAGAAAATAAAATAATAGGATAAAATAAAACACAAGAAAAAGTAGAAGTGAATTGGTTGCAGCCCTAGAGCAACACAGTGTTTGATGATGCTATGGTTATGTTCCTCCTTATTTAGAGCAATAAACAAGTTTGGCTTATAGTCGGAGGGGTGCAGGCGGAGCCACTCACACCGCACCCCCAGCCCGGAGGCAGAACCAGATGAACGCTGGGGCTCAACTCTTCCTCCCCTTTCTATTCAGTCCAGCCCATGAGAAGTACCACCTACATGGAGGGTGGGTGATTTCCACCTCAGTTAATGCGAAGCTAGAAAAGCCTCACAGACATGCCTAGAGATTTGCCTCCTACGAGACTCCAGAGCTTATCAAATTGACAGAAAAAATCAGCCATCACACTGCTACAAGTGGAATTTTAATTGTTTTTCCCCCAAATTTCAAATTAGCCATAAAGAAAGAACTAATTAGGGTACTCAGGTTTCAGCACCCGTGCATGGAAGTTGAACTGGAATACTGAGATCTTAGCACCAATCTGTGGAAGCTGAGCAGGAGTACTAAGCTCTTAGTACCACATGGAATCTCTATGGTGTGGCAGTGGGTGGAGGAGAGACTAAGGCTTGCCAGTGGACAAGAGTGGACTGAAGGTGGCAGCCTGGGACCAACCTTTGATTGCCCCGAGGGGAGAAGGGAACGGGCACAAGGACCTGAGGCCCAGGCAGCCTACACAGAGTAGAGAAGCTTGATGCTCCATGCACTGGGAGAGACCCACTCCACCACTGGCCAGTGGAATTCGAGTAGCTAGGGGAAGCCAGGGCCTCCGTGGGCCAGCATCTCTCCAGTGGTCTCTGCTGCCTTGCTGTTCCAGCTGCACCCCCACCCCCACCATCTGAGTCTCCCTGAGGGTGCCTGGTAGTTACCACACTGTGTGATGACTGTGGGGGGGGGGGGGAGGGGGGATGAGTTCTGACATTAAATTTTTTTCAAAATATTAAAGTCCCGAGGCGCCATCCTGTAAGTTTCCGTTCACCCGCAAGAGCAGTTTCTAACTTTATTTATGGCTTTCATCTGAGTGAAAGGGAGCCGAGATGCGTCTTAGCCCCGAGCTGATTGACTGAGGAGAGGGAAGAGCTGGCGTCCTCAGCAGTTTTCCTTCGCCCGGGGACCCGGGAGCTCTCTCCATCACTGTCCCCTCTTTACGAGACACTTTAAGCGCCCTCTAATCCCATCAGCTCCCCTCCGAAGGGTTGACTTGGGCACCAGTTGGGTCTTTTTTCCTCTAAGCCCCAAGTCATGATGGAGTCTGAGGCTGAATAAATTGTGATCAAGAGGCCCTGCCAGCCCGAAAGGGGAACTGGGAGGAAAATTAAATTTTTTTTTTTTTTTAGAAAACAGAATCTTCAGTAAGGAGAGAGGCAAAACTCTAAAGCAAAGCAAACCTGAGGGGGAAAGGGGTGGAGACAGGACAGGTAAGAGGAAACCAGAAGAGTGGCCTGTCAGTCACCACACAAAGGAAAAGAAACGTGCACACAGGGTAGAAGAGTTTCCACACCTGAGGTGGGACCCCAGAGTGAGCCGCCAATTTGGGGTGGGGGCTGGGCAATGGAAACAGCAGTTTATGCAGGGTCTCCTGATTCCACAGGCAGAGCTAAGCGAGCATCGCGGGCTGGCGGTCATAGCTGTCACTCTCTTGTCGGTTCACCAGCTCTGAGGAGGCTTCTGTGAGAAGACCCTGAGCCTCCTTCCAGTCACCCCTGAGTCTGTGTGCTCTCCCGCTGTGCTGGAGGCCCTGCCTCAGCCCTGCCCTTGTCTTTGCAGGCTATCAGATTTCCTGGGAGGTGTACGGCAAGAATGGCTCTCGGCTCACGCACACCCTCAACAGCACGACCCACGAGTACAAGATCCAAGGACTGTCCTCTCTCACCACCTACACCATCGATGTGGCCGCTGTGACGGCTGCGGGCGTGGGTCTGAGCACGTCGTCCACCATCTCTTCAGGGGTACCCCCAGGTCAGTGAATCGTGGTCTACAAACTTTGCCTGTGCTCATGATCTCTGACCCTTCCAAGACTGTGGCATTTCCAGGTAGAAGCCACCAAGTGCCTGGAGGGCACAGAGCCGGACTAAGCCTCCTGCTGAGCCCTGTGAAAGCTCTGATCCTGTGTCACATGAGACACTCCCACCCCCACCACCCCCCACCCCAGTCCTGGCTCAAACATCTAAAAGACCATGAAGCTTAGAGCTTTAACGCCATGAAACGTTAAGAGCTGGAGGTATAATAAGACAGAGTGGGGCTAGCGAGATGGATCCGCAGTTAGGAGCATGTGTTATTGCTTCAGTGTCTGGCCCCCACGTGCTGGCTCCTAGCTCTAACTCCAATTCCAGGGCAAGCAGGGCCATTTTCTGACCTCTGAGGGCACCAGGAACACACAAAACACATACCTCCATGCAGACAAAGCACTCATGAGGAGAAAGGAAGACAGGTGCAGAGCATGGGTGCCGAGTTCAGCAAGTCACCGTGTTGCAGGCGCTGCTCAGTAGGGAGGAGACAACTTAGGCTCCTTCCAAGTCCTGTTAGTCTGACACTCACAGGCTCTTCCTATACCTGTCGCAGCACAGAGAAAGCACCCCTAGCTTTCTCCAGCTTCAAAGCTTCTGCCTAAGACGGAGGTGTGTTTCCAGAAATCTCACAAACACGCGTGAATATAGGCATGGGGTCTAAATTAATGCTGTTAAGTCTCCTACCTACCGTTTCAAAGGCCTCCCCTGCAGGGGCTGGAGAGATGACGCAGGGATAAGAGCATTGCTGCATGAACAGGAGAGCCTGAGTTTGGAACCCCGCACCCACATAAGAAGCCACGTATAGCTGCAGCTCGAACCCGTAACCCCGAACCAACAGGGACGAGGCGGAAGCAGGATGGCTGGGGCTTGCTCGCTGCCGGCCTAGCTCCACGCTCACTGAGACACAAAGGAATGAGGTGGAGAGTGATAGAGTGACGACCTCCTCTGGGTTTTGTATGGGCACAGACGTGTGCTCTGCACACACACACACGCACCACATACACAGTACATGTGGGTGTGCACACACGTCCACACACGCACGTGAGTTTGCCTTTTTTGAGAAATATGACAACCTTATTCATAGAGGCCCAGAAAATTCACATGAAGGCGACTCATGTTTGCTCCTTGCTTTCGGTCAGTTTCATAACCTGACTGTTTGTTCTGGAGAGTGCCACATTCGTCTAAAGATATGTGAAACCAGTGAAACCTGTGCCCTGGAAGGAGCCCCGGGAGCCCCGCATGTCCGCCCTCGCCTCTCCTCACGTGCCACTCTAAACATACTCCAAGTTTATATTTCATGCGGAGGCAGGAGGAGACTGAGGAGCAGCTGGAACCATGAGATGACTTCTCCTGCTGCCTGCCGGGGATGGAGCTCCTAGTCTCCATCCGCAGGGGGAGGCGGGGCCAAGCCTTTCTTTCCACCCGCAGATGGTGGCCATTGCCCCAGCTAGTGGCCCTGGCACTGACATTGGTACCAGAAAAACAGGTGTTTGTCACGCCACTAAGAGTGGAACCATACCCAAGGAACTAGCCTGTGGAGGGCGGGGAGGCTCCTGAGCTTGCCTCTGGTAAGCTCTCCACCCCATAAACCCAAAAGACCATCCCACCAAGGCAATACGGCATCGTTTAAAGTCTTCTGCCTTCAGGAAGATTCCTTTTAGAATGTTTCGTATGTATTCGCTCCTCTTGCATGTGGGCCCACGTGCACACACGCGTGGGATGGTCGGAGGCCAACATGGGGTGCCTTCCCCAATTCCTTTTCATCTTATCCCAAGACAGGCTCTCTCCCTGAACCTGGAGCTCACTGGTTGGCTAGAGTGGCCGCCCCGGCAAGCTTCCAGGATCCTCCCGTCTCCGCCTCCCAGAACTGAGATCGTAGACGTCAGGACCACACCTGACTCTTTATGTGGGGTCTCGAAAGGGTTTCCAGCCCCAGAGTGTCTTGGCGGTTGGGGAGCAAAGTCACACCATGCAACAAACCTCACACAGAAGGTTTTGGGGGGGAGAAACACAGAACGGCGGCTGCCTCTGAGCGGGAACAGACAGCAGCAGGCTGGACCAAGGAGTGGGCTCTTGAAGGGTGTTTGGAGCATGCACAGGCGCTAGCGGAAAAGTTCAGCATGGCTGGAAGTATTGTTGGACATTGGCCCTGAGGCATGGGGTGGGGATTTCCAAGCCCCAGGTTCAGAGACGGGCCAGGGGCAGGGTGATTTTCCACTGGCCTGTTATCCTGCATTCTGAGGGCCTGACTTCAGTTCCTCATGCTTGTCCAGCCGGAGCTTTAACAACTGAGCCATCTCCCCAACCCATACTCCGGCCCCCATCACACAGACCCCCAACCACAGATTTAGAATATCATTAGGACATGCTATTCTCCTAGCAGTGGCCCTGATGTGGGCACTGCTTGAGGGGTTAAAAATAGAGCCTTGCACCAGGAAGAACTCGGGCAGCACATCTGGTGCGAGTTACAAAGTTCTGTGGCCCGGATGCTGTCCAGCCATGACAGGGAATGAGGGCACTGACCTCTGGAAGGCACCTACACTCGGCATTACTGTCTCTGGGCTGTATGTCACCTGGAGCTGCAGAGGGAGGGTCAGAAGGAAGATGGAGGCGACTATGCTTTGGGTGAGCCTCATAGCCGCTGTGGAGGGAGACTGCTGAGGTGCCGCTCAGGCCAGATCACCTGTAGCTGGAGGGCTGTGCCAAGACACTAGATAACACCCTGAGTAAGGCAGGAAGAGCCTCCTGCTGCGACGAGCCTTTCTGAGGAGCAGGCTTTTGTTTGCCTAGCTGGAGTTTTCTGTCTGTTACACAGTGAAGAGCTGTTATTTTAAGAAGTCAAAGAGCCAAGGACTAGAAAGAAGAGTCACTTGTCCTTCGCTTTAAACATTTTCTGCTTCAAATTCATTAAGCCAGGTACAGAAGGACCCTTGAGATCCTAGAGACCCTGCTTGTGACAATATCAAGCTGTTACCTAAGGGGCTTTATTAGCCCACAGCAAGACCTGCCTTCAAATACCCCAGCAATGCAAGCTAGGACATCGCCCCTTGGAAACCTGAAGACAGCAAATGGACTCTCTTTCCTTCCTCTCTCCCTCTTTCCTTCTTTCTCTCTTCTCCCCCTGTCTCTCCTCTCCCAATATTTATGGCCAGCATCTCTTTCTTTCTTTTTCTTAGACCCTGGATATGGAACCCTGAGCCTTGTGTATGCTATGCCAGTGCTCTACCACTGAGCTAAATCCCAGCCTTGTTTTGGTTTTCTCCTATTTATTTTAATTTGTGTGTGTGTGTGTGTGTGTGTGTGTGTGTGTGTGTGTGTGAGAGAGAGAGAGAGAGAGAGAGAGAGAGAGAGAGAGAGAGAGAGAGAAGGTTTCCTGTATTCCAGGCTAGCCCCAGACCTCCTGTGTGGCTGAGGTTAGCCGTGAACTTCTGATCCTCTGCCTTGTGCAATGCTGGGGGTCAAGCCCAGGGCTTTGTGGTTGCTGAGTGCACACTGACTGCTGAGGTATACCTCCAGCCCTTTGTCCTGTCCTTTTGGAGTAGTTCTTGTCTGCATTGCTTCCCATTTTCTCTCCTTAACCCATTATCTTCCCCTTGGAAATGTCTCGTTTTAAACACTTTGCTGAACTTACAAGTAAGCCTGGCCTGTAGAGAGCAGTCCCCCAGTGTGTCTGTGTATGAGCGGGCTTAAGCCCAGGGACCTCAGGTGACAGGGCTCACCTTCCACCTCATGTCATTTCCACAATAACTGAGTCCAGGAAGGAGTTCTGCGCTGTTGCCTGCTTCTGGTTGTCTTGGAAACCACATGTTTTTATCCTCTCCTCAACCCTGACTTCCGGGGCATCATGGGAGCAGGGAAAAGAAGTCAGACACTCCTCTCTTGGTGCCAGGGTAGGAGCCTGGAGGATGTAATCATGTTCCCTTGTGCCCAACCAGCATCTGTTAATTATCTGCTCTGTACAGAGATGAATAAGGCAGGAGTCTCCTAATGCCACTTCAGATGGCCGGCACCCAGCAGGCCACCCCGTTAGAGGGAGGACCCTGCTGCGAGGCCTTGCTGGGGGATGCTTCTCACTTTCATGGCTTGGCAAACAAGTACCTGGTGCAGTAAAGAGCCATTCTGAAGCTATTTCCTCCCTAACGTGCTTGGCACCCACCTAGGCTGAGACAGACGTTAACCCTCTTCCTGCCTCTCTCACTTCCCTCTAGACCTTCCCGGTGCTCCATCCAACCTGGTCATTTCCAACATCAGCCCACGCTCAGCCACGCTCCAGTTCCGACCGGGTTATGATGGGAAGACAGCCATCTGCAGGTGGATTGTGGAGGGGCAGGTATGTGTCTGTGGCCCATGTGCCTTAGTTACCTTTTTCAGTGCCATGACAAAGTGCCTGACACAGCAGCTTAAGAAAGGAAGGCTTATCTTTGCTCACAGTTGCAGGTACTCTCCATCAAGGCAGGAAGTCATAGGAGCAGGAGACAGCCAGTCACATGACAGTCCACTATCAGGAAGCAGAGAGGAATGATTACTGATGTTCGGCTCATTTTCTCCTTTTTATTCAGTCCAGGACCCCAGCCCATGGGATGGGGACAGTCATATTCAGAGTGGGTCTTCCCACGTCAACTAACTCAGTCTGGAAAGTCCCTCATACACATGGCCAAAGGCATGTCTCGTGGGTGACCCTAAGTGCTATCAAGTTGCCAGTATTAACCACCCCCCCAACATGGGAGTAAGGCTTCCCAATAAAAAGACAGCAAGGACCCGCCCTTGAGCATTGTTGGTGTTCCCAGGCACTGGAGGGACTCTGGGATGCCTAAAAGGGGTTGAGCTTGGAGAGGAAGAGCAGAGACAGGAATGAAAGCAGAGCTGGGGGCAGGATGAACAAAGATGAGAAGACTGGGGTCCTCTCAGATGAACAGAGAAGTGAGAATAAAGGTGAAGTCTCAAGGGTTGTTCCAGCATGGTACCCCAAGTTAGGTCGCATAGCTGATTGGTTTTTGAATTCTCCATCACAGTTAGCCACTAGGACTGTTACAGCGTGTCTGGCATAGAACATCATGGGGTTCAGCATCTTTTCTAGAACAGGCTCTGTCTCGAGGTGCTGTTCTGGGCATGGAGGATCCAGGGGTAGCTTGTGCTGTGGAAGGAAGTGTTCTCTCCTGGGTGGAAGGCCGCCTTCTGCACCATGTGTCTGGAGACAGCACAAAGTGTTAGGAAGTGATAGAAAGATCTGTCACATGGGTCTCAGGATGGGCCATCCAACAGACTCAACGTAGTGCCAAGGGCTGTAACAAGCATGGGAGGCCTGGGCATGTGGGAGGGCTGTGTGTGGATAGGGTCTGCTAGCACGGATGAATACCACACATTCCACATTCTGATTTAAAAGAGCCCTGAGTGGTGAGATCTGGAAGTAGTTCCTGTGTCATTAGATCCTGGTGATTCATTGCTGTTCTTGCACTGGGTTGGAGAAGTTTCTTCTGGGAATTGGTTTTCAGTTAAGAATCAAATCTTACACATACATGTGTAAAAGTTTCACCAAGCCCCATTCTCTGGAAATCTATGTGGCATCCCCACAGTATAAACCATCTGGGGCTAAGACTATTTACTTCAGAAAAATAAGAGGTAACGGTATTTGATATCTAATCAAAAAGAAAGAAGGGAGAGAGAAAGGAAGGCAGGCAGACAGAAAGGCAGAAAGACAAAACTCCCAGTTAATGAAACAAAAATGATGGAGGCAGAGTTTGTAACACTTAAAAGAAAAATGTCTTCAGAAAACTGTCACAGCTCAGTGTATGTTGGTCCTTGTAGCCCAACAAGCACCATGTTGACCAAGGCATCACACAGGCTGTGTTCCCAGAGCATCCTTACACCTGTCTTCCTCCCTCTCACCCCTCCTGATCCACTGGCAGCCACTTGTCCGCTCCTAGCACTACAGATCACGTCTCTTTCTCAGTCAAAAGAGTCGACTGCCCTTTTTCCCGGTGCCGTGTCCTGTTGACAACACCTAGGCCCTGGAGAGGAGCCTGCGTGACTCCTTTAGTGGTGCCACTCAGCACTCCTCTGAACCAGAAGTTCATCACAAAACCTTGATGAGATGTGTCCCTCTATTTTTCCTTTTCCCCTTCCCCCATTCCTGCGTCCTCAGCATATCCTTGGTGCTCTGAGCATGTTGAGATGGATCAAGAGCATGGAACCATGCTGAACAGAGCAGCAGGCAGGAATGAACTGCCTGATGCCTGATTGCTACTCTGTCAGTGTTTTATCTAATGGATTCGTCTATGCATACTCTTTCACCTGAATTGTTTTTTGTTTTTTGTTTTTTGTTTTTTTTTTTTTTGGACATTTAGAATGGTAATTTTTCTCATTCCCTCAACCTTTACTCATTCTGTCCCTGAAACTTTGAAGGCAAGCCCTTACCCTCATCCTTCATATTATTTAGGTTCCCGAAAGCCAAGAAGGCAGAAAATTAATTTAAAAATTATAAAAAAAGGCACTGCCTACTTCTAGCACTCCTACAATTGCAACAATTATGAGAGATATTCTTGTGTGTGTGTGTGTGTGTGTGTGTGTGTGTGTGTGTGTGTGTGTGT
>NW_026596466.1:2710572-2733661 GCF_907164565.1 Psammomys obesus | reverse complement strand
TGTGTGTGTGTGTGTGTGTGTGTGTGTGTGTGTGTGTGTGTGTGTGTGTGTAAGTTAAAAGTCTTCACTATCACCTTGTGTGAGACAGTATCTCTTGCCTGCTGTGTAGACCAGGTAAGCAGGCTGCTGAGCTTCTGGGAGTCTCCTGCTTCTGCCTCTGATCTGTACATGGGAACACAGGGATTGTGAACATTTGCTACCATATGCAGATTTATGTGAGTTCTAGGAGTTCAAACTCAGGTACTTATGCTTTATCCATGGAGGTATCTCTCTCCTTTACCCCATGCTATTCCTTGAGGCCTAATTCACCCATCCTTATCTCTTCATGAACTAGGTTTCCTGACATGAGGACATTTGGTTTTCTGGTGGTACATGACGTTCTAGGACATGGTACCTTCCTGCTCCAAGCTCCTGTGAGCTGTTCCTATATGGGCTTCAGGTAGTCTCAAGGAGCATTTAAAGATCACAACCTGAGCATCAAGAACTGGGGAGTGCATTGTTACCATCTGCTCATCGCTTCTACACCTTTCTGGTCTAGAGGAACAATATAAATACATTTATTTGTTAGATTTACTTATTTTATGTTCATGAGTGTTTTGCCTGTACACATGTTTATGTATCATATATGTGCTGGTGTTCATGGAGACCAGAAAAAGGCCTGGAGGTCACAGTCTCTAGACCTGGAGTTACAGACAGTTGTAAGCACCATGTGGGTCCTGGGAATTGAACCTGGGTCCTTTGGAGGAGCAGCCAGTGTTCTAAACTGCTGAGCCATCTCTCCAGCCCCAGCAAACATTTTTTTTTAAACACATAAGGTCATAGTGATATTTTCAATTCAAATCAAATATCATTATTCTTAAATTTATATCCCAATTTTGCCTTATACTTAAAAGCATTTTTCAAAAGCACCAATGTTCTTATTTTCTTCACCTGACTATTATATTGAGTGCAAACCTGTGATTCCAACAGCGTAATCAACAAGACTACTGAATGCAATGTAAGTGTTTGTCCTTGGGTTTAATTCTCTCCTGCATTCACAGCCAAAATGTTGAGCTTAAAAAAAAAATCACCCAACAGTATTCTTTCTTTCTGTGCCAATTTGTATATGACTAGACACATCCATTGCAGGTGTTGTGTTCTTTTGCCTTTGGTTATTAGCTGTTACTTTCTTTAAAAATCATTTCACCTGAGAGAAATTGCTAGGGCTTTTTATTTTCACTTTGTAGCCATTTACATTACTGCAGAATCAAAGCTGTAGCAAATGATATTCTGGGAAGTCTATGTTCTCCGCTCTGTTGCTACAACCTATGGGTCACGTGCCTGCTTGAATTTTGCTCTATCCTTGTATGTATGTGTTCATGCATGTGCAGATGCACATATGTGTGTAACGCACATATGTGTGTATTCAGGTAGAGTTCAGAGGTCAACCTCAGCTCCTGTTCCTCGGGTGCTGTCCACCTGGGTTTTGGAGATAGTGTCTTATAGGCTTGAAGCTCACCAGGTGTAGCTTCCTGGCAGCGAGACCTGGAGATCCTCTTGACTCTGACTCTCAAATACTGGGATTATTAGTGAGCATCATCTGTGCCCAGGTTTGTGTTGTTGCTGTTCTTGTTTTTGTTTGGTTTTGTTTTTCAAGGCTAAGCTTTTGTGTGTAGTCTTGGCTGTCCTGGACTAGATTTGTAGACCAGGCTGGCCTTGAACTCACAGAGATCCGACTGCCTCTGCCTCCCAGAGTGCTGAGATTACAGGTGCACACCACCATGCCCAGCTGATTTGTTTGTTTGTTATGTTCTTCTTAAGTTTGGGTTACAAAGTAGGCTCTCACCGGATGAGCTGTCTCCCCAGCCCTCTGCCCTTCTCTTGGACAACAGTAATAAATCTGCATGTTTCCCTTACCTTTCTTATGTGGAAGGTGGCCTCTTGCCTTGCTTCCCTCATGTGATAACTATTGCACATCTGTACGCTTCCTCGTGGCTCCCTCCATCCTTCCGGCAGTAAGCTGGTCTCCCCAGCCTGCACCTGCTATGCACCGGTCCTGCATGTCAGGCACGTGTGTTCTACCACTGCCACCAACAAACTGCCAAACACTGAGTGCATGCTATTAGAGTTCCGTAGGTCACAAGTCTAGCGTAGGTTTTATGGATAAAACATGGCATCCATAGGGCAGCGGCCCCTCTGGAGACTCTAGAGAGGAGCTGGGTTCTGTGATCATTGACATGTATGTAGAAGTCAGTTGTGTGTAGGGACCCTGAAGTTTGGTGTGTGGGAAGCTACCTGTCAGCAGGGCGGTTTCAGTTGCTGAAGGTCACCTTGTTGGGTGTCTCAGAGTAGTCCCTTCCTATCTTCACAGCAACGTGGGTCGTCTTCAGGCTCAGACTCATGCTTGGGTCTCATCTCACTGACCCACTTCCACTGCTGTGTACCCCTGTGATGACTTTAGACTAAAAATTTAGTGTTTTTTTTTTTTTTTCTAGACAGGGTTTCTCTGTGTAGCCCTGGCTGTCCTGGACTTGCTTTGTAGACCAGGCTGGCCTTGGACTCACAGAGATCCTCCTGCCTCCGCCTCCTTGAGTGCTGGGATTAGAGGCATGTGCTGCTGCCTGGCTTAATCTCACTCTTTCAATGTGCTTAGCCTTGTTACATCAGCCTAAGCTCCTAGGCTGTGTGTCCCCATGATCAAAGGGGACCAGGGTTAGGGAAGGATTATTGCACCAAGGAGTCGATCTTAGCATTTTCAGATTAGACCCAGGTATGAGGCTTATGGGCCAAACAGCGACTGTATGCTAATTCTTCCTAGAAGCTGCCAGACATCTCTTCTACGAGTCTACACATGGCATGCCCATCAGAAACATGTATGTAAAATGAGATCTAGAATTCGAAGCCTAACTTCCAGTAGAATTAAGTGCAGCTTCTGAGTCTTCTCTTGCATGCTGCTGGATTGGTAACAAGGATTTCACAATGAAGGAGCTTCACCCAATTTCCTGGCCCCACTTCTATTCCGATCTGTACTTGGATGTATTTACAAGCTTTTCTTTCCCTTCCTTTCTTCCTTCTTTTCCTACCTCTCTCCTTCCTTCCTTCCTTCCTTCCTTCCTTCCTTCCTTCCTTCCTTCCTTCCTTCCTTCCTTTCCTTCTTATTTCCATCCATCCATCTTTTTTTTTCTTTCTTTTTAAAAATATTTAATGCTGGGCCAGTGTATGGTATGCCAGTGCTCTGCCACTGAGCCACACTCCAGCCCCTCACTGGGGGATTCTAGGCAGGTGACCACTGAGCCACACCCCAGCACCTCACTGGGGGATTCTAGGCAGGGGCTCTACCACTGAGCCACACCCCAGCCCCTCACTGGGGGATTCTAGGCAGGTGCTCTACCACTGAGCCACACCCACTCCTCACTGGGGGATTCTAGGCAGGGGCTCTACCACTGAGCCACACCCAGCCCCTCACTGGGGAATCCTCACTGGGGGATTCTAGGCAGGTGCTCTACCACTGAGCCACACCCCAGCCCCTCACTGGCACTGTGTCACTGTTCCACATACTCAGCCCTTTCTAGTATTTATATTTTGAGACATGGTCTCATCAAGCCACCCAGGCTGGATTTGAACTCATCCTATAGCCCAAGCTAGCTTTGAACCTTTTATCTTCCTGCCTTAACCTTCCACGTAGCTGGGGTTGCTGGTCTACTACACAACACCTGGCTTCTCTGCCTGTTTTATTTATTTTAGGAGTCTTGCTGAGAGAGCTCAGCTCCTTTATCATACTGAATTGAAACAGTGATAGAAGACCATCTTTCTTATTTCTAACTTTAAAGAAATTCTTTAAGGTTTTATTATCAAATATGACATTTATGGAAGGCGTCTTTCTTTTTTATAGCTGGTTTTTTCAGTGTTAAGACAATTGTTTTCCAACCCTGGTTTGCTGGGACATTTTCCCCCTTATTATTTTTTTTTACATTTTATTTATTTATTTTGGCAGATAGGTGTGCACATGCCACAGCACATATGTGAAGGTCAGAGGGCAACGTGGTTCTCCTTCTCCTGTGTGGGGCCCAGCAGTGGAACTCAGATCATCAGGCTAGACTGCAAACCCTTTATCTGCTGAGCCATCTCCCTCGCCCTGCTGTTGTTTGACACAGAGCGTAGCTTTTCCTGGCTGAAGGTCAGGCTTGGCATCTAAGATCAGTGGCTACACTTTTCATCTGTCCCTACCACTCTGGGTACTCTCACAAGGACATTCTGGGGCCTGTTACCCCATAATAGACCAAGTCCCCTGCCCATGGCTCCCAGGTCTGCTTCTTGGGGCTGCCTAAACGTCATTCCAAAGCTGTCTCTTCACATTTTACCTACACTGCAACCAGTTATGAGTTAAGAAGACAGTGAAGGCTGTCTTCCTAACAATGGCATGACCTTTGCACCCTGAACTCCCAGCAGCTGTAATTGCCTACCGGATCAAGCCATCCATCATGGAGGAGTGAGGGGTTTATGAAACCCCACCCCTTCCAGTGGGTCTGTGGGTATTTCATGGCTACTGAGGAGGGAAAGAAGGAAGTGTTATTTTGTTCAGTAATATAAGGACTGGGAAGAGGAAAGGGGCCGATGGGAGTGGGACAAAGGCTTCCCCTGCCTTTAAAATTAAGACAAACTGGTGGGAATATGGCTCAGAGTGAGGACCAGCACCCAAGAGTAGAGTGTAAGGACCAGAGTTCATATCCCCAGCATGCACAGGACAGCAGGGGTGGGCAGAAGGTGGTGCTGGTTCATCTGAAATCCCAGCCCTCAGGAGGGGAGGAAGGGGCCACCAGTATTGGCAGGTTAGCTGGAATAACTGAATCGTCAAGCTTCTGGTTTGTGAGAGACACTGCTCAGTAAAGTGGGGAGTGTTTCTGCCTGAATTAATTAGCATTTTTTAAACATGATTTCCCACCCCTCTCCTCTTTTTCATTTTCCTCTTCTAATGTGTGTGTGTATGCTACTAAGGATGGACCTTAGGGTCGTGAATAGAGTAAACAAACACTTTTCTACTGAGCCACACCCCAGCCCCTCCCTGGGGGATTCTAGGCAGGGGCTCTACCACTGAGCCATACCCCAGCCCCTCACTGGGGGATTCTAGGCAGGGGCTCTACCACTGAGCCCCACCCCAGCCCCTCACTGGGGGATTCTAGGCAGGGGCTCTACTGCTGAACTACATTCCAGGGCCTCTTTATTTTCTATATTGATACAGTCTCAATAAGTTTCCCAATTTAGTCTTGAACTTGTGATTTCATCCTGCATCCTTAGCAGATAGAATCACAGGTCTGTAACAGGAGGCCTGGCCCCACTCAAATCATGCTTACCATATCCCCAGTACTTCAGTCCTACCTGGTTCTTTTGGCTGAAGGTGCCAACATTTTCTGGGCTGTCTCTGGGCTGGTACTTCAATTTTGCTGTGCATCTGCCATTTTCTTTATTGGCCATTTCTCCCCCGAATTCTTTCTTCCCGGTTCAACTTCTTTTTCTTTCAATTACATCTGTTTGTTGTTCTCTGGATTGCAACGCTGAGAATGTTAACTTCTCCCATGGTGCAAGCAGGTAACCTAGAAATATCTTTACTTTGGTGCCGTCCTCCGAATGGCAATTCAACGTTCTAAGTGCAGGAATAGAAAGTCTGGAGATAACAGCCCAGTTTCCTCTTGTTCCTGTTGCTGAGGCTGAAGTTTGCTTCCTATCCCATTTTGCTTCACCAGTATCGAGGCCCTTAGGCTCTTTCGTTCTGGAGCTTCACTCTGTGTCAGCTCTAGGAGACTCCTTTTGTTCATCTCTTTTGTGCATATGCGCAGTGTGCATGCACGTGTGTGGTTGCACTGTTATTCATGGGAGTCTGGGAGCCAGAGGTTGACATCAGATAGCTTTCTAGGTTTTCTTCGCGCTATTGATTAAGGTAGGGTCTCCTGCTTATCCCAAGCTAACAGGTCCACCTAGTCCAGCTAGCCAGCTTGCCCGAGGATCCCTGTTTCTATCCCCTGAGTGCTGGGGGTGGAGCTGGGCCCCCATGCCCGTCGGGCTTTTATCCGAGTGCTGAAATCCAAACTCTGGTCCTCCCGTTTGCAGAGCAAGCACTTTACCCATCCAGAAATTTCCCCAAGCCCCAGGATGCTTTTGAAACCAGGATGTATTAAACACTTCAAATCTAAAAATTCATTTGTTCTGGAAAATTCTTTGTCCCAATCTGTTTGAATGCGGCCTCTCCACTGTCTGTTGTCTCTTGCTGGAATTCTTACTGGATATAAGAAATTGCTTCTCTCTCTATCCTCCTGGTCTCTTACCATCTGCTTCCCATTTTTCTTGTCTTTATCTCTTTGTGCTCCTATCTAAATAATGTCCTCAGATGTAGCTTCCAGTAAATTAATTCTCCGTTGACCTGTATCTCATTGGCTTTTTGTCTCTTTGTAAGTTTTCAATCTCTGCGGTAGTTATTTACACTTTATATGGCGCTGTTATTTCTTCATCTCTGCCTCTTAAAACAGAAGGTAATAGTGATATATTCTGTCCTTGGTGTTACCATTTATTCTCTGTCTGTGTGTCTGCGCATGCGCGCATGTGTTTATTTACATTCGTATGGGAGCCTGAGGTCAACTCAGGGTGCCATTTTTGAGGACACTATCCATTTTGGCTTGTTGTTTACTTGTTTGTTTGTCGACAGGATCTCTCCCTGGCCTGAATTAAGCTAGGCTGGTTGGCCATCCAGCCCCACGGATCACCCTGTCCCTGCCTCCCCAGCCCTGGGATAACAAGGTCTGCACCATCACATCTGGCTCCTTACATGGGTTGTGGAGACCAACCCAGGTCCTCACGCTGGCGAAGCAAGTGCTTTAGCTACTGAGCCATCTCTCCCGCCCACGCTTGATTCTCTTTGTCTCGCTCTGGTTTAAGGTCTTGGTGATGTGTGGTCTTAAGGCACGGCTCTACGTGACCCTCCTCCCCCAGCCTCCGCAGTGTTGGGATTGCAGCTGCACTAGCACCCGGCTCCAGCCCATCCCTGTGTGCCTTTCTGTGACTTCTGGTGTTCAGTTTGCTTTGGTTTTCCCTATAACCGCCCTCAGAGATTTCTTTAGAGGTAGCATTTTCACATGTCTTCCCAATGCTTTTTAATCATCATTTGGTATTCTCTTTCTCTAAACCAAAAGTGGGGCATTTGTGGGATTGTTAAGTTTGGGGAGATGCGTTTCTTCCTTTCTTCCTCTTCTCCCAGCACCCAAGTACAGGCCTGAGGGAGGAGAGGAATCAATCTCCATGTTTATAATGAATGCCACCTTGGTTCCCCTTTCCAGCAGTTGGGGCGCCTTTTCATTCACCTCAGTTCTGTTTTCAGAGTGTGAGGTGGGCAGAGTAGCCCCCTCTGCTTGTCTCTGCTGTGCAAAGGCCCTGTGATTCGCCTCCATGGACCCTCTTCCACCCCTCCCTTGCTAAGAGTGACCCTCACCCCGTTTAGCCATACTTCCGGTTTCCGTGGTTGAATGGCTATACCAGGGTGACTGCTGTATCCTGCGCAGCTCCTCTCCGGCTTTTTGGTTTATGGGTTTATTTGGCCTGCTGTGTTGCAGGATGTGAAAGACTTTTAGTCCTATCCCTTCTACAACACTTCTGTTAACTTGGAGTTTAAAAGTTGAAGCCTCAGAATAGAAGGCAGCTCTTTCCCCCCTAAGGCCAGGTTTCTGAGCTCTCCGCATCCGTGTTCCCAGCCAGCTAACACTCAGCTATAAATAGAGGCTTACTTCCCACCCCTAGAGGACCTGTTTTGAGATGCACCTTCGGGCTCTTCAGTGCATACCGAGGGCAAGAGAAGTTAGAAGGAAGCTGCTGCAAGTCTCCTCCTTGCTGTTTGAGACCCAGAGCGGCTGTGAGAGGGCAGGACATGCTCTTGGCTGTGTCATCTCTCCCCAGCTAGAGCTCTGTGCCACATGAAAGCAGCAGCATTTCCCTTTAAGTGTCTGAATGGGCTCCAGCAGAGTGCCGGGGAGTGAGGGGCACGGTATTTCATACAGTGCAGAGAGCCGGTGCTTCCCTCACACCCTTTACAGAGGAGAGTGGGAGTGGAATGTTCCAGAAGGCTCTGCTTTCACCGCCAGGCCCGCCAGAACGCCATGCCTCCTGGGAGCCTCCAAAGCGTACACACAGCAGCAAACCTCATGGGACCTTTCCAGGAAAGAGAAAGAGGTGACCTCAACTCCTCTCTAGCAATGGAGTGGGCCGCAACACAGCCCCGCTGGCCACCTGAGTGTGATGGAGTTGTTGGGGTCACAGCCTAGGCTTGAACTGCTAACTTCTTGAAGAGACAGAGACAGAGAGCGTTATTTGAAGTGGTCATGTTGGGAATAAAGAGGTCCAGTGCCCCACAGTGAATCTTTGGGGTTCTGACATGAGGATTGGATTATAAAAGAGGGCATTTCCAGTCAGGTCAGGGAAGCCCCCACTATTCTTGTCAGCACCCTAGTCTCTCCTGCAAGGAAATCTGAATTGTTCTCAAAACTGTGTGAAACCTCTTTCTAGGAGACTAGGTCCCATCTGGCTGGCCTAGGCTTCAGCCTTTTCCTTCTCCTAGCATAAGACTGCTAGGGAAATTCTAATTTCTTGGAGTCCATTGTTTTACTAGTGAGATAGCCAAAGGGAGGGGCACAGGTGTCTCTAGAATCTGTGTGTGTGTGTCTTTCTGTCTCTGCGTGTGTCTCTGTCTGTGTGTGTGTCTCTCGGTCTGTGTGTGTGTTTCTGTGTGTGTGTGTCTGTGTCTCTGTGTGTGTGTCTCTGTGTGTGTGTGTGTGTGTGTGTGTCTGTGGTATGCACTTGTACATGCTTCATATGGGCACATGCAGAGGCCAGAGGTTGACCCTGGATTGTCTTCCTCAGTCGCTTCACTCTGTTGTCACAGACAGGGTCTCTCACTGAACCCAGAACTTGCCGTTTCGGCTAGACTGACTAGTCTGTGATCCCCCAGGCTCTGCCTGGCCCTGCCTCCCCACCCCTGCACGCTGAGGTCACAGGCACACACCGCCACACTCAGCTTCTTTGCCCTGGGTACAAGAGTTATGAGCGTTGAGTGCTTATGCTTGCACAGCAATGGTTAGGCCACTGAGCCAGACCCCTGCCCCCGTCTTTAGAATATCTTCATTCCTGCCTCGGGATGGTCATGAGGGACAGGGCGGGTTCTCAGAGGAGACCTGGCTTGTAGGATGCCTCACCCCTGCAGAAGACACTGGCCCCAGGGTTCTAACTCAGCATCCTGGCCAGCCCACCCTCTAAAAGAAAGACCCGGAGTGAAACCCCTGGCCTAGGGCCACACAGGGAGGATAAACGCCCATGAAAGGCCTGGAAGGTGGTGGATGCGGACAGGCACTGGAGCTAAGAATGAGACAGTCTTGCTGGCGTGCTTTCTCTAGTCACTCCATGAGCTGACAGGGGCATATTGGGAGACAGTGTGGGTTGGCCACAGTGGTGCCGGCTGAGCCCACAGCCCATCACTGGCCCCCACACAAACCAAGTCTTCCTGTGGAAGAAAAGCCGTTCGTTCGTTACCCCGGGCACTCGTGCCAGGGGCAGGGATAGGTGCCGAGGGCACTAAGACTCGTAGATGAATATGGTTATTCACACTCACCCTGTAAGCATGCCAGGGTGAATATAGGTGAATGAAAACTAGAGAGAGTTGGTCAAACTAAATGTGAAAACGGGGAAGGGTGGGGGGAGATTAGGCAGTTTGCCAGGGGCTGGGGAGATGGCTCAGTGTGTTTGGCGCTTGCCTTGCAAGTATGGGGAACTGGTTTCATGCTCCCTGGATCCGTGTTGTCTGTTTGAAGGTGGGTGTGATGTGTGATGGCACAGGTTTGTAACCTCAGTGATGGGGAGGTGGAGACACTTAGAGCCCGGGGTGTGCTGGCCACAAGCCTAGTCTGCTTGATGAATCTAGGCCAGCGAGAGACCCACCTCAAAAATCCAGCGGACGGTTCCCCGCTTGACCACTGGCTGTCACATGTATGTGCACACAAATGCATAGACGCCTGTGCACAGGCCTGCAAGACATGTCCATTTCACACGCATGAACTCACACACATATGCCCCGGAACACACACACACACAGGCTTGCTAGGCTTCCAGAGAAGCATGGAGGAAGGAGAAGGCCACGCTAGGCAGGGCTGTGGACGGCCCAAGATGGGGAATGACACAGAGCTGAGTGTCCAGGCTCCCTGACATCCCCACTGAGCAGCCAGGATAAGGAGCGGAGCTCCCTCCTGGGCCAGTGTGGGGCAGCATGGCCTCCACTCCACCTCCATGCCCTGCCCCCTAATTCTCAGTGCATCTTTATAACTAGGTCTCTCTGACCTCTATAAAAAAAATCTAAGGGTTTTGCTGTTGTCTGGCTTGTGTGTGCGCATGCGCGTGAACATGCTCGTGTGCATACAGCTGAGGTGCATGCACGTGTGCTCAGGAAAGCAGAGGCCAGAGTCAACGTCTTTCTCTTATGTGTGTTCTGGGGAATGGACTCGTCTCCTCTAGCTCCCGGAAAGCACCTTTCCTGTAGCCATCTTCCCGTCCTGTCTCCCACCAAGGCTCTTGACTTCCGTTGCCCTCAGTGAATTGTGGGATGAAAGATGCTTGCTGTTGGAAATGCCCCTTGTAAGGCCCTTGTGTTGATGCTCAGATGTAGGTTAAAAAAAAAAAAAGAAGAAGAAAGAAAGAAAAATAAGAATAATAAGAAGCAGCTTTGGTGGGTATTTCTGGCTCTGTAATGCTTTGCTTAATTAGTAACCTCTGGCTGCAGATGGAGCAAAACAGCCCTTCCCACGGTTTCACTGCAGTTGGCAGCAGCACCTGCTGTCCTTGGCCACCCTCCCCCACCCCTTGCTGACTCCTTCCCTCCTCAGCCCCTGCTGCACATGGCCATTCGCTGTGCTCTAATAGCCAGAATTGCTGCCCGTCTCCTGCAAAGGCTGCTCGGGGCAGGCTTTTCGGTAATGAAGACACTCTCAGTAACATTTTGGGTACAGATAAAACTGTTTCCATTCTGAAAATGGAAAGCAGAGATGGGGTTGGGGAGGCCCACTGAGTGCTTATTTGTGCATAATGGTAGCCATTTTCTTAAAAAGGAGCTGTTTTAGAGAGTGTTATGGGCTAATAAAATAAAGCACAAGTCTGTTCCACGCTGGTCTCCTGGTAACTAAGGAGCAGTGGGGATGGAGACAGCATGTGGCCCCCGATGCCCAGTGTCCCCAGAGGTGACACTTATCCATCCGCATTGAAGTGATTTGTGCCTGGGGGACGCCAGGGCACAAGGATGTTGTGTGTCTTCCAGGTGTGCCCAGGGGGTTCCAGGGCCTGGGTTGGACGGAGGCTGATGGATGAGAAGGCCACAGGGGGCGCTTTGCTTTCCCGTGCGCTGCCACATGTAACCACAAGGACGCGTTTACCTAACAAGCCATTTTATTTGACGCCTCTTGAAATACACACACCCTAGAGGTGAATTCCAGGGCAAGCCTGGTCTGGACAGCTGAGCGTGTCTGTCTCCTGTCGGAGGCTTCTGTTCCTAGAAGCGCATTCCCCTGGCCTTCTGCCCGAGCAGCCAGGGGATAGAAGGCAAATGGTGGCTGAGAATCCCAGCCTGGGCATCCACTCTGCACTCTGTTCTGAACTCTATGGCTCTACCCTTGCCTCTAGCCACACTAACTGCCCAGGCTCAAGGCCCAGGGCTTAGGGCACCAGAGGCAAGACAATAATAATAATGGTTACACGGACATCCGCTGAGGGTCTCAAGTGAAGCCTGAGTGCAGGCTCCTTTGCCAGTGAAAACTAAACCCACGAATGGCAAGGGGCTAGCCAAGCTGCACACCAGGGCCCCAGGCTTCACCTGGCCCTCCGGGTGGGGCGTCTCTGCAGACAAGCCTACCTCTATTCCTGCTCCCCACCTCACCTACTATGGGAAACAGATTCCTCAGGACTGGCCCACTTCTCACAGCTCTGTGTGCACATATGTCCTGTCCTTCTTATTATCTCGTGGTGTGTGTGTGTGTGTGTGTGTGTGTGTGTGTGTGTGTGTGTGTAGGCATGGTACACATGTGGAGGTCAGAGGACAGCCTCAGGTTTTGGTCTGGGCCTTCCACTTGTTTGAAACAGGGTCTGTGTTCACCACTGTTTCTTCGGGGTAGCTGGCCTGGAAGCTGCTGGGAATTTGCTTGTCTCACTGTCCCATCTCTTGGGTGCAGGACTCAGATTACAGATGCCTGCTGTGGTGACCAGCTTTTATGTGGGCTTGCGGCATCTGAACTTAGCTACTCACATTTACACAGTAGGCACTTTCCCCACCAAAATCCACCTCACCTTCTGCACTTCTGTCACGTGGCTACTGCCCTTGTCTTCCTGGGGAGGTTGGCTGGGTGAGGCCAGGACTCTTGCCCTACAGGTCTTGGCTATGACTTCACATTGAGACAGGGCCTGGTGCTCACATAGCAGGAGCCAGCAGATGGACCATGGCACAAATGCCACATGGGGACAGAGCAACTCCTCTGATGGAGAACGGCTCCCTTGAAGTGTGCCTCTGTCTCTTTGGCTATGTCACCTGGAAAGGTGCAGGCTCTACTGGCCGCACCCTCTTAGCCCACCCAGGCCACCTCCTGTCCTTGCCCACTGGATGTGGGCTCTGGAGAAGCAAATGTCTGCGTTGTGGTTGCAGTAAGCCCCCACCATCACTGAATTCCTTTTCTGTAACAGGAACAGTGACATTATTTTCCAGCCGTCTGGAGCGAGTACAGAGGAAAGCCGTCAGCGGCTCTAATGGGCCCTTCAGCAATAACACCGCCTGTCTGTGTAAATCTGCAGAGGTGGCGTCATTCTTTGCTCTGACATGGCACCTCCCCCTGTGCGCTTGGATTCTATGGTGACAGGTGACAATGAAACACACTTGGATATTTCCAAATGTTTATTGTTTGTGTGGTTGTCTATAATGACCCCCTTCTTGTCAAGCGCTTCAGCCAGCATAGGAAATCCATAGGGTGTGAGGACTGTGGACTCAGGGTTGGTTGTGCAGGCATCTCAATTGGCCTGCCCTTAGGGGCCTTTAGGGTCCTGACAGTGTCCTCTGTCACTACCTGTGCCCTATGACATCACCTGGGCCAGGGGCTTCAGATATAACCTATCTGTCACAACCATTCTCTCTCTCTCTCGCTCTCTCCCTGTCTCCCTTTCTCTCTTTTTTCTCTCTCTCTTCCTGTCTCTCTGCCCTGCGCTGTCTCTCTCTGTCACCCTCTCTCTCTCCTTCAGTTTCTTTTCCCTTCCCTCCTCTCTGACTTTTCTCTCTCAGGAGTCCCCACCATGATCCTTTTTCTCCTCTCATCTGTCCCTCTCCCAAATAAATTTCCTTCATATTTAGATCTGTTGAGGGTATGGCATTTTTAAATATAGCCTAGCACTTGGCCTTCCTGCTTTTTAGTCTATCAGAGCCTTTTAGAGCTTATTATGGGGACTCTTGAAAACTAATCAGTCGATGAAATGCCTGCTGTGTAAACCTGAAGATCCCAGCACCCACCATAAAGCCAGGGTGGGTAGCACGTTCCTGTAGTGCCATTTCTGGAGAGACAGGAGCAAGAGGATTCCACAGACTTGTTGGTCCAGTCTAGAAGAATCAGCCAGCTCCAGGTTCAGGAGGGTCATCACCAGGGTCACCTTGCCCTGATCCTTTCACACTAACTCTTGCTTTAGAGCCACCTAGGTGTTTCATTTCTCTGGCCAGTAGATCTTACAGTCATTTCTCTTACTTATTCCTTGCTGCCTTGCCCCCAGAAAGCAGCTATTAAGCACCAACTGTTTGGTAGGTTTGACTGTTTCTAGTGTCATGCATGATACAGAACAGAGGACTGAGGCAGTAGGGCTCTTTCTGGCCCCAGTGGTGCCCCCAAACCCTGCAGGAACTCATGGGTTTTGTAGAGAAGACAGATGGAGACATGATCTAAGGGCCACTACCAATGAGGCCAGTCAGGGTGGTTTCACATGATGAGATCTTGCTGGCAGAATCGAGAAGAAAAGTGAGTGGCTGGCTAGTACAGTCAGAGAGGGCTCTAGAGGTTATGGTTAGGACCTGAAGGAGGCCCATATTACAGCAGGAAGAGAACATCCTAGGCTGACAGGGGTGTAGACGAAGAAGCTTGGAGGGGGGAAAATGCCTGGTACCTGCTGCTGTTGCTGTTGAGGATGGTGGTGGTGATGATGTTGTGGTTTTTTTCTGAGACAATATCTGTGTGTCTGTGTCCACACATGTGTGCAAACACAGAAGATGACTTCGGGTGCCCACTCTACCTTTCTCTGCCTTACTCCCTTGAACTTGGAACCCATCATTTTTCATCTGGGCTGGCAGGCAGCAAGCCTCAGTGATCCTCCTGTCTCTGACTCCCCATCACTTAGGTTAGGACACATGGCCATACCAGGCTTTTTATGAGAGTGCTGGGCATCCGCACTCAGATCCTCATGCTAACACAGCAAGCCTTAAACCCACTATGTAGTTCTGTCTGGCCTTGAACTTATAGCCATTCTCCTGTCTCAACCACCCCAGTGAGATTACAGGCATGCTCTAAGATGCCCAGCTTCTTATTCTGGGTTTTGGAGACCAACAGATCTTGGGCTAAGGGGTATTAAAAGGGAATTTTATTTCTTTAATATCCCTTCATCAGGAGTTAGAGGAGAGGGCCAAATAGGCCAGAGCCACTGCTGTGGTTTCCATAGGAAACTACAGGAGAGACCGGGAAAGCGGTGTAGAGAAAGCAGTGGTAGCATCCATGGTGGTCTGTGCCTATGATTTGGGATTTGGTATGGCAATAAAGCCAGGAGCATCCAGGAGCAACTATGCATCAGGTTTTGAGCCACGACCTTTTCCCAGACAACTGAATCATGGTGCCGTCTTCTCGGCACATGAGGCTCTTCAGCACAGTGATGGCAGTTCCCAGCAGCCTGAGACCCTCCACCCCCAGCCACCTATAATACCCAGCTGTGGTATCCTGTAGGTCAAGTGGATTCTGTGCATTTTCAGGAGATAACGTTCTAGCCACATCACTCACTTTGTCCTCATGGGAGCCCTGATCATGTTTTGGGGAGATTTTACTATCTTCACGTTATGGTTATGGCTGAGCATCTTGGACTCTCAAACAGCCTGAGGGTTGCATGATGGTATGTTTGAATGTGGTACTCAAGCACCTCCCCTTGGGTCTTTGTTCCCTGCGGTGGAGCAGGAGTTTTTGTCAGCGATTTCAGGATCTGGAATATGTCTGTGGAGGCTCCCTTGTTGCTCTTGGTCCTTGAGAGTGGTCAGACCTAGTGGGAAAGGCAGGACAAACCCAAACTCCAACCACTCACCATCTCTGACAGATGTTCAGGGCCCAGAACTCTACAAATAAGCACAAGGCAGTCATGGGTTCAACATGGCAGGGCTAGAGGAGATTTAAGTCTCTCCCTAAGTCTGTACTGCTGGGGCTCAGCACCAGGCCCTTGACTCAAACAACCAGGAAGTGTTCTGTGTACAGAGCACTGGGAGAAGTCTCCTGGAGAGGGCAGCTCTTAGGGAGAGCTGTACCCCTAAGGGGAGAAAAATGAAGGAGTGGGGACATTATGAAGAATGGGGAATAGCTTACCTCACTTGTAGAGGGATGTGTGACAGGTGCAGTGGACCTAACGTTTGTTTCTTCCAAATGTATGTATTGAAACCTGCCCCCAAAGGATCATCTTAAGAGTGGACCATTGGAAGTTAATTAAAAATGAGGGGGGAGCCTCTTTGAATGAAAGTTAATGCCCTTATTAAAAGAGCTGGGGTATGGCTCAGTGGTAGAGCACCTGCCTAGAATCCTCCAGTGAGGGGCTGGGATGTGGTTCAGTGGTAGAGCTCCTGCCTATAATCCCCTGGTGAGGGGTTGGGGTGTGGCTCAGTAGTAGAGCATCTGCCTAGAAAACCCAGTGAGGGTCTGGGGTGTGGCTCAGTGGTAGAGCCCCTGCCTAGAATCCCCCAGTGAGGACCTGGAGGCCCAGTGGCAAAGCACTTCCTAGCATGTGTGAAGCCCTGGCTTCCATTCCCAGCACTGTATTTAAAATGATAATAGTACCCCAGAGAGCTCCTACCACCACCCCACCCCCACTGTATGGCACATGAGGATCCAAATCAGAAGTGGGCTGTCAGTGGTACATCCCAGTCCCGGGTCTGAAGCCTTGAGAATTGGAAACAATGAACTCCTGTGGTGTGTGTTGCAGCAACCTGAACCAGCTCAGACACAGCAGAGGCTGCTAGTATGTAACCTGGGCAGCCAGGGCCAGCGCAGTGACATTCTTTTAAGTTCACTGAGCTAGACCATCAGTACAGTCCAAGTAAAGTCAGAAAGCCTCTGACTCAGGGCCTCAGTGTCTTGTGTCAGGAGACCCAAGTCCCCAAGGAAGCTCTGTCACCAGGGCACAGCATAGGAAGACACAGGACAATACTGTTTGTGAGTCTGGGAAGAGAAAGAAAGAAGGAAGGAAAGAGAAAGAAAGAAAGAAAGAAAGAAAGAAAGAAAGAAAGAAAGAAAGAAAGAAAGAAAGAAAGAGAGAGAGAGAGGGGGAGGGAGGGAGGGAGGGAGGGAGGGAAGGAAGGAAGGAAGGAAGGAAGGAAGGAAGGAAGGAAGGAAGGAAGGAAGGAAGGAAGGAAGGATTTGGGGAAGTCAGAGCCAGTGCCTGAGAAGCCAAGACCCCAGATTAGGACTGGGAGAGTCTCACAGAAAATGCAGACAGCTGTTTCCCACTCCTACCTCAGAAGACAGGAACATCTAAGGCTGGGAGACAGTCCAGCCAGCAGCATGCTTGCTGTGCAAGCCTGAGGGCCCGAGTTCAGTCCACAGCGCTGGTGTAAACAGTCAGCTGTGGGGTACATGCCACAGGAGGGTGCCTGGCAAAGTCTAATCAGTAAACTCTGGGCTCAGAGGGAGACCCTGTCTCTGAAACAAGCTGGGAGGGTGCTGGGAAGATGGCTCAGCAGCTAAGAGCGCTAGCTGCTCCTGCACAGGACCCAGTTTCGGTTCCAGTACCCACAGAGCCGCCCACAGTTATCTGTGACTCTGGTTCTAGGGGCTCCAATGTCCATGTCCTGAGCCCCACAGGAAACAGGCACACAAACAGTAAACGGATGTACGCACATACATGCCGGCAAAACACGGAAACATATAAAATAAGTGAATCTACAGAACGAGGAAAGAACAAACAAATAAGGGGGCATCTGCCTGAGGAGGGGCACCCAAGGTTGAACTCTGGCCTCATGTACAAGCACATGTGTGTGTGGGGGGGTGGCATTTGCATGCACACTTGTGAACACAAACATACAGAAAGAGTAAGCAAGAGGCAGACAGACAAACAGAAGGAGAAATGAGTGTTTAATAGTAAAACAAGAAGCAAAAGGAAACTAGAACTACACTGTGCAGGAAGAAAGGCAGGCGGGCACCAGGAGGGAAGGGCCTCCAAGTCCTGCCCTTCTCAGAGCAGGCAGCCTCCTTGCCAGCTGAGATCAATCAAGGGCTAAGGAGAATCCCCTTAACAACTCATTAGTTTTCGAGAGTTCCGGATCTGTTCCGGAATGAGCCTTTGGGCCTCCCCAAACCTCTGGTTTCTTCCTGGTTGGGCTGTGGTTTTTGGAAGAAGCACAAACCCCATCTGTCCCTCTGCCTCCGTGCCCTCCAGCACCCCTCATTTGGGGAAGCTTCATTTGGTTCAGGCACGGGGACAGCACTCTGAACAGAAACCATGGGGTCTGAGGATTGCAGAGTTGCAAGTTTTCCGGCTGACAGTAGAGTTTCAGCCAGGCAGGGTGTGTGGGGCTGGCAGGTTTCCATGGAGTTCTGGACCGTCTTCCCCTCTGCTGGGCTCTCAATGAAAGGACAGCTGCTTCCTTGTCAGTCCTGCCCCCTCGTGCCCTCCTTTTCGTCTGTCTGTGTGATGCCCATGGCATGAAGTTAATGACTGTCCTTGGAGTGGCCACTGAAGTCCTGGGGGTGTGGGGTGCTGAGCAGACACCAGATTCCCCTAGTAAGGCATTCCAAGTCCTGCACAAGCCACTTTGATTCCCCAGGGTTTCCCAGAGGTCCAGCTGAACCGAGGGACTTTCCTCATGCTCCCAGCTGGAGCTGTGTAGAAACTCTGCTTGGTGGGCTCTGGGGCTTCTGCTTGTTAAATGAATGCTCATGTCCAAATGGGTCCTGCTTCCCGGCCAGCTGGTGCCAAATTTGGACTAGACTTGGTGGCAGGCAAGCCGCTGGCCCTCCTGAAGTAGGCTCCACCTCCTCAGAGGGACTGCGCTCTCCCTAATACAGTGAAGGGCCTGCCCCGCAGAGTGGCGACTGGAACGCAGGCATTTCAGCTTCTATAATAAGCATTGTAAAGTGCTGTTTGTTGGCTTTCAGAAAACAGAGGGTAGAAGACCTTTCAAAACCCCAGCCTCCCCGTCGGAGCTTCGATTTGTTTTATCTTTAGAGTCCTGACTTGCTCTGTGTCCAGTGTGCTGGAAGGAGGCAGTCACTTACTTCTGGACCATGCTAGGGAGGTGGCTTGAGAGTTTGCTGAGACAGAGGAGCCAGGCAAGGATTAAAGCACCCGGACTCTTCAGCTAAAGGCATAAACCTTTAGTCTTAGGAGTATAAGATCCTTGCCAGGCTCTGCGAGGAAAGCCAGGGGTTTGGGTAAGGATGTGCCGTTGGCATTCTCCACACTTCATGCTGGTTTTAAAAATAAACCATTCACATGATCATTACCATGTTGAACAAATAGAGCTGAACACCAAGTTTTACCCTGGACCCTGGGGGAGGCACTGGGGTACAGCAGAGCATGAGACCCAGTACCTAAACATGGGTGGCAATAACAGTCAGGCAGGACCAGCATGAAGTTTGCCTTGTGCCTATGGGGGGCACACCCAAGCAGGGTGGTGCTTTCCCTTTAAGGGCTGCATGGTAAAGTCTTTCCTGGCCAGATGATCTGTGTGTCTCTGCCACAGAGTCACAGCCATTAGCAACACAACCAATGGGTGTGGCTGAGTTCTGATAAAACTTTATCAACAAAAACAAGAAAGGGGCCAGGTTTGTCTTGTGGGCTCCAGTTTACTGAGTAGTGAGTGGAGCCTTGTTTGAGAGGCTGTTTGCTGGCTGCCAAGCCTTATAGGAAGAAACCTGATTTCCTGAGTGTTGAGTGGCCAGATGCTGTCACGTCACATACTAATTGGTGAAGTTGCTAAGCTGCAGGTGAGAGTTGTGCTGCTCCTGTTGCCAGCTTTCTTTCTAACATCTCTATCTTCTCTCTCTATTCTTTATTGTATATGTGTATGCTTATGTTTATGGGTGTTTGAGGCCAGATTTCAGCTCTCCACCTCATCTTTTGAGGCAGGGTCTCTCTCACTCCTGAAGCTGGAGCTCCCTGAGTAGACTAAGCTGCCTGGACAGCAAGGATCCTCCTGTCTCCCCCTCCCTGACACTGGGATTGCAGGCACCTGACATTCCTAGCTTCTGGCTCTTTTCCATGGGTTCTCAGGGACCGAACCGGGGTCTTCATACTTGCATGGCACGTACTTTACAGACTGAGCCATCTGTCCAGCCTGGATGGTCTTTCTCCTGCCAATGCCCCAGACTTTGAGTCATATTCTCCTCCAAACCCATTTACCACCCTGCGGGGTCCCTCCTTGGTGAGCAGGACGAGTCTTTGGCATACACTGTATTTGTGTGAATTACTCTGAGGAATGGGAGCTGAGCCTGTCCCCTGTCCAAGGCAGGTGGAAGCTAGCCTGAATGTGCAGGATGGGGAGTCACATGAGACTGCCTGGGGAGAGACAGCAAACAGGGACTGCTGTTCATGGATGCTTTCAGAAGAGGGAGCCAGAGAACGGGGCAGCTATCCGTAAAGGCCTCCAGAGCAATAAATCAGGGGCAGCCACTCATGGAGGCTTCCAGGAGAGGAAGCAAGGAAGTAGAGGCAGTTCAAAGAAGCTTCTGGAAGGGGAGGCAGGGACCTGTTTCAACCAGATTAGAGAGCTCAGCATGGGCACAGGTGCTTAAAGCTTGGGTGCCTTCAGGTAACAACAGCGATTTGGGGAATATGGCAACAAAGCCCAGGCAGAGAGCTGGTACCCATCTGGCATGGCAGGAGGGAAAGGTCAGGGATGGGTGACCGAGGATCACGCCCCAGCCATACTCCACCGTCCCAGCTGGTTGCTCGGAGCCCTGAAGTCCTAGGTTGAACTCGGCAGCATGGGAGAGCAGCACTGAAGCAGACACTGTGGGCAGGGTAGACAGCAGCTGGGGACAGCGGCAATGTGGGGGGCCGTGAAAGGGAAGCCCTTTGTCTTCTGTAGCCGTGTTTGATCCGAGGGGAGAAGTAAGTAGGGACCCTATCCTACCCTGCTGGCTTCGGCCCCTGTATCGAGAATCTTGCTCTTTGCTGTTGGATAACTGGCTCCTTGTGCTCAGTGAAAACGGCTCAGCTGAGCTGCCAGTGTCCCTGCCCTTCAGGTGGCCCGTCACGTCTCACCACCTCCCCTGTCAGCAGCTCAAGGGCTGCCACTTCTCTTCCCATCCTCTCGGTCACATGACAGCATGGCCCAGAGTCCCAGAGCCACCACCCCTCCGGCAGCATCCGTGGCCAGGCGCCATCTTACCATGTCTTACCAAACAGACCATTGCAGGGGTGGACAGAGAAGCCCCTAGCTGAGGGGCTGTGCATGAGCCAAGAAGGAAGACAGACAGTCAAACACTCTGGGCACCAAGGCAGAGGAGGCCCTAGAGGATGAAGGACCAGCCTTCGTTCAAGGAGAGTTTGCAAAAATGGGGCTGGAGGGCAGAGGCAGGCAGAGACAGGAGCTCAGTCACGCTCAGGCACCTCAGACACCAGTTAAACTCCTCACCATCTGCTGCCTCCTCAGCCACAGGGACCTGGGTGATCAAAGATAGCAGCCGCCCCTCTCTGCAGAGCCCGGGTGGCGTTAGTGGAGGCTAGACCAGCAGAGCCTGGGTGGCAGGGAAGGAGGCTAGACCTGCAGAGCCCGTGTGGCAGGGGAGGAGGCTAGACCTGTAGATCTTGGGGAGAGGAGGCTAGACCTGCAGAGCTACCGAGAGCCCGGTGGCTGAGAGCACTCTCTGGCCACAGCCTCGCAGGTCCCACCCCAGCCTCCAGCTCTTTCCCGCCCGGAGTCCCTGGCCAGCACCCCACCTTAAACTTTATGCTGCTTTAAGAGTGGAGGTGAAAGTCACAGACACTAACACCAGCGTTCTCGAGAGGACAGTCCCCAAGCGGCAGATTTGGGATGTACTTCTTCCAAGCCTCGGCGTGTGATCTCTAAGAGCCCCTGCTGCCTCCCGCCCCTCCCCCTCCCCACGCCACCCCCTTCCCGCTAAACACTGCTCCCCACACCCAGATCCCCAGGTTTCACATGGGGTACTCCTCCACTGTGTGGACCCCCAGCAGCGTGTCTGAAGTCTGTGCACACAGAAGCCAGTGCCCAGGCCCTGAGCCTCTTCATGGTGAAGCAGTGCTCCCCTGGCCACGTGTGCCTCCTTTCCACCTGTGGGCTGCAGTGGGCAGAGCGCTGTGAACTGCGGTTCTCAAGTGCCTGGGGGTACAGGCAGGTGAGAACAGGTACATGCAGGTGTGTGGAGGCACAGGTGTGCAGATGCTTACAGGTGTGTGGAGGCACGCGCAGGTGTCCAGATGCGTGCAGGTGTGTGCCGTTGTACATGTGTGGTTGCATGCACACCTACACAGGCGCACACGGGTGTGACTGTACGTGCACACACACGTGCAGACAGTCACTTTCAGGGGCCAGTGTCCACACAGGGGCAGGCGCACAGGGCTCTGCACAGTTCCGTGCTTCCGCGTGGACTGCCGAGGCTCAGGCTGCCTCTGCTTGTCTCCGGGCTGCCTGTGAGTGCCCGAGCTCGCTCCTCCTCCCCTCCTCCCCTGCCTCCATCCTGCAGCTCACCAAGGTCCCTGGGGCTTCTCGGTGCCCCCCGCCTGGCATCCTGCCAACTCAGTCTCCTCGTGAACATGGTGAGCAGGGCCTGGCCTGTTGTTTGGGCCACTTACAGAACAGTGAAGGCCAGCACAGGGCTGATCCTGGCTGAGCTGGCTCCCAGCCTGCCCCCCCCCCCCGTTTGTGTGCCATGAGCCCAGGGTCTCACAGCCACGAGCGCCACAGAAGTCACTCAGACGGCTCACAGCAGCCACAGGCTGGAGCGCACTGCAATGTCCCCTGAGGGTCCATCCGGGCCCACCCAGGGTAACCTCAGCGGGGTACACTGTGTTGGCCTGGCTCAGGCAGAGCAAGTGACTGGGGTCAGGTCAGAGGTCACAGGAAGTGTGAGTGTACAGATGCCAGCTGAGAAAGCCACGGGACATGTTCCCAGAAGGAGAGGGGGTTGCCGGGGAGGCCTGGCCACATCCCAGCGGGGCCTCACAGGCTGGCTTGAAAGGAACAGGGTCTACACAGAGGGATGCTCCTCAGACCAGCTCTCCTCCGAGGTGTGTGTGTGTGTGTGTGTGTGTGTGTGTGTGTGTGTGTGTATGCATGTGTGCTCACCTGTATGTGTACTCATCTGAGCGTGTGAGCATGCGCTCATGTGCATATGTGTTCGTGTGTGTGTGTGCACGTAAGTGTGCGTGTACATGTATTCAGCTGTATCTGTATACATGAGTGTGTGTGTGTGTTTGTGCATGTTTGTGTATACCTGAGTGTGCATGCCCTTGAACTTATCCGTGTGAGCCTATGTCTGAGTGTTCATGTCCATGTGTTTGTATACATATGAGTGTGCGTGTGTACACATCTGAGGACACGCCTCTGTGTTCACCTATGTGAATATATAATCTGAGTGTGTATATGATTGTGTGTGTGTATGAGAGAGAGAGACAGAGAGCAGAGGCAGCCTCAGGTGTCACTTTTCAGGGCACAGTCCCTGGCTCGCTGACTGACTGGCCAGAGAGCTCCAAGAATCTGTCTGTCTCCCTCTCCCAAGCTCCAGAGTTATTCGTGTGTGCCAGCATGCCTGGCCTGAAAATGTGTGTGTGTGTGTGTGTGTGTGTGTGTGTGTGTGTGTGTGTGTGT
>NW_026596466.1:2707406-2710562 GCF_907164565.1 Psammomys obesus | reverse complement strand
TGTGTGTGTGTGTGTGTGTGTGTGTGTGTGTGTGTGTGTGTGTGTGTATGCTTGTGTGCAGTGTCCCCTACAGGCCAGAAGAGGGCGTCAGATCCCCGGGATGTGGACTTGCAGGGGGTATCTGCTGACGGTGCTGGCACTCAGCTCAGGACCACGGAGCTGCGCGCTCCCCACCTTTGAACCATCTCTGCAGTGCTCGCTGTTCTGGGGATCAGTCTGCGCCTGCTCGGCAGGTGCTTCGCTGCTGAGGCATCCCGCCGGCTGCCATGGTGCTTTGTGGAGAAGGGACCAGGCCTGCATGCTCTGCAGTCAAGCAGAGACTGCCTTTTCTGAAGGGCCTCCTTCCACCAGGGCCAGTGGGCTCATTGTGGTGTACACTTGGAGAGGAAAAGGTCGGGAGGCCCCCTGGGGCAGACAAGTGGCATAAATAAATGGCTCTGGACCCTAGTGAGGAGGACACCGTGCCTACTGTGGAATCCTGCCTGACTCTTCCTTGGAGCCTGTCTGCCTCACGTGTCAGATGTGAGGAGGACAAGGCGGTGTGGTCCTCTCCATCACCCAGAATCTGAGCCACACGGCTGGACTTCCTGCGGCCACGTTCTGTAGGAACTACTTTTTATTCTATTTTATTTGGGGTTTCTCACGCCTCTACCTCCCTTTCATCAACCCCCCCCCCCAACACCAGGAGAGAAAGAAAGTTAGAGGGGAAAGGGGCGTAGGCCTCTTTGGACTGTTCCTGGCTGGTTAGAGTCGTTGGTTCTTTGGGGCGGTATCTATCTCAGTCATCAGATACCCAGCAGTCCAGCAATTCCAGCAGCATCCTTTTTTCTCCATTCACCTCCTCAAAGCTCTGGGCTCTGCTATTTACACCAGAGTCTCGGAGTTCTCCAAATTCCGCTAACTAAAGCTGGAAGAGGCCACATCCTCTCTGAGCCACATGAGGCTGTTATCAGCTGTGGACAAACTAAAAACAGCTCCATATCCTACACTTGTGAACAAACCAAAACCTGTTGACAGAACATAACCGAGTCTTTAAAGAAACCAGAACTTTCACTACAAAGTTCACTTCAGTTCTTGACTGAAGTTTGAAGGAAAACCCTCCCAGATGTCATGTGCACAGGAGGGGTGTGTGTGCACAGGAGCCAGTATCTCCCAGGTGTGACACACGTGGTGACTCTGCTCTGTGCATCACACTCAGGCAGGTGTGTACGGAGCAGCCTTGGCCGCTGGTGAGTCCAGCCCATCTCAGGGTCCTTTCCCACAGGTCGGCGCCATCGGGGATGAGGAGGAGTGGGTCACCCTCTATGAGGAGGAGAACGAGCCTGATGCCCAGACGCTGGAGATCCCAAACCTCACACCCTACACACACTACAGGTGAGAACTTCCGGTGGGAAGCGGCCACCGCTGGACCTGTGTGTACTAGGAAAGACCAGATGGCGTATGGAAAGTAGGATTCTCTAGGTAGAGGGCTGGGGGAATGGGTCAGGCGCTAAGTGCCTGTTCTGCAAGCATGGAGACCTGAGTTTGCATTCCCAGAAACCCACTAAACCTGTCTGGGGACTGTGGCACACACCTGCAATCCCAGGCCTGGGGCTTGATCGCCAACCAGGCTAGCTGAAGTGGTTGGAGCCAAGTGCAGTGAGAGACCCTGCCTCAAAAAAGAAGGTGGAGAGTGATGAGAAAGACGCCCTATATGCCAACTCTGGATTCCACATTTTGGTGCATCAGACAACACACACACACACATGCACAGGGAATTCTATAAGTGATAATAACAGTACATACACAAAAGCCTTCATCAAGACACACAGTCTGAGTATCATGCCAAGGCCATGCATGATTGGATTTCAGGCTGGCCACACATTTCCCTCAAAGCGCACTGTAGAAAAGACTTGATGTTGCAATCAGGAAATAACCAGGAACTGCAGGCCGAAAACTCCTAACAAAGTAGATGTCCCATGTGCCCGTTCTGCGTCTCTCTTCCATGACCCCAGAGCTGCTCTTCTCACTAATCAAGTGCTTACCATGGCATTTAACCTTTCGCTTCTAGATCCTGCCGCTTACCCTGGCAGTAAATCCCTGGCCTTCACAAAGGGTAGGGTGATCATGAGCTGTTAGCGATGCTATCAGTTCCCGTAACATCAGCCCAAGAGATAGAATTTCCAGTTATCGTCAGATGTTGAGTCTGATAATGTCGTTGTTCTGCCAGGATGGATACACTCTGTGTAACTGGGGGAATAAGAATGAGTAATTCCAAGAGTGAAAGGTGAAATTATATCTTCACAAAGAGCATTTATTCAGTACAATACCGAGGTTAGAATTTTTTAAAAACCTATGAAAGAGATGCTTTTTGAATCTATTCATTTGAACAATTTTCCTAAGCTTATATCAGATGAGTCAAGATAGAATATACTCAGTTCTTAAAAAAAAAAAAATGTAGCTTCGATGAGCTGATAGGACTCAAGACTTGGCATGTGAAATTACATGCAGCTGTGTAATTATCCCAAAGATCAGAAACCAGGATAAAGAAGTGATGTTCCTGTCTTAAATCCACATTAATTTAGGAGACCTCTGAAACAAGCATTATAGGTCCTTGCTTAGAGTTTTCATTATACGTAAATTCAGTTCAAATAAGTACAAAGGAAGAAGACAAAACAGGATGTGGTGGTACAAGGCTGTCATACCAGCTACTGAGAAAGCTGAGGCAGATGGATTGCAAATTCAAGGCTGTTCTGAGCTAAAGAGTTCAAGGTCAGGCCAGGCGATACATCAAGGCTCTGTCTAAAAAGTTAAAAGAAAGCTGGGAGCATGGCTCAATAGTAGAGCCCCTGCCTAGAATCCCCCAGTGAGGGGCTGGGGTGTGACTCAGTGGTAGAGCACCTGCCTAGAATAACCCAGTGAAGGGCTAGGGTGTGCTCAGTGGTAGAGCCCTGCCTAGAATCCCCCAGTGAGGGGCTGGGGTGTGGCTCAGTGGTAGAGCACCTGCCTAGAATCCCCCAGTGAGGGGCTGGGGTGTGCTCAGTGGTAGAGCACCTGCCTAGAGTCCCCCAGTGAGGGGCTGGGGTGTGGCTCAGTGGTAGAGCACCTGCCTAGAGTTCCCAGTAAGGGTCTGGGGTGTGGCTCAGTGGTAGAGCTCCTGCCTAGAATCCCCCAGTG
>NW_026596466.1:2685025-2707306 GCF_907164565.1 Psammomys obesus | reverse complement strand
TACCTAGAATCCCCCAGTGAGGGGCTGGGGTGTGGCTCAGTGGTAGAGCACCTGCCTAGAATCCCCCAGTGAGGGGCTGGGGTGTGCTCAGTGGTAGAGCACCTGCCTAGAGTCCCCCAGTGAGGGGCTGGGGTGTGGCTCAGTGGTAGAGCACCTGCCTAGAGTTCCCAGTAAGGGTCTGGGGTGTGGCTCAGTGGTAGAGCTCCTGCCTAGAATCCCCCAGTGAGGGGCTGGGGTGTGCTCAGTGGTCGAGCACCTGCCTAGAATCCTCCAGTGAGGGGTTGGGGGCATGACTCAAAGGTAAAGGACTTTTGCTTAGCATACTCAAGGCCATTACCCTAGAAGGAGGTAGAGATAAGTCTGATTGACTGAAGGCCTCACATGCACTTTGCAGCTGTGCTACATACCAGGATAGGTATGAACTCTGGCAATGCCCTCTGCCATTCAAAACACTGGAATTTCAAAACTGTGTTTGGTGGCAACATTGGGACATTTGGTTCTGTTCTGAAGGACCTTAATCCCCTCATGTTACCCTGAACTTGAGTCAGCCAATGGCAAGTGACCACTTAAACTTCTATCCATCTTCTCCATCAAATCTGCTTCACCTGGCCATGAAATCATACTGAGTCTCTTGAGACCTTTCTCTAAAGGCTTTTATTAAGGAAAGGCGCTTCTTGTTTTCCTGTTGCTGCCATGAACTACCCTGAGAAAAGCGCCTTAAGGAAGGAAAGGGTTGTTCTGCACTGGGGGGAAGCTAATCCAGCAGGAGAGTGAGGCAGCTGCTCACCTGGCCTCCACCAGCAGGAAGCAGAGAACAGTAAATGCACACTGCTCTTCCTCCACTTACACAATCCAGGATTCCAACTAGGGGATAGCGCCACCCACAGTGGGCAGGTCTGCCACTTCAATGAGTCTACACAAGGTAATCCCTGCAGGCATGCCCAGGGGCATGTCTTCCAGATAACTCTAAATCCTGTCAGACTGACAGTTAACACTACCCATAGATGGACTCTGTATTCTATATCTGATCTATATTTTTCACCAGCGCAATTAGGTGTCCTTGAGTGGTGGCCTTGGTTGCACAGGAAGACCTGTGTGAGAGGAGGGCCCAAGGAGGCCTTGTTCTGTCCTGTTGTCCTTTGCTTTGGAATAACAGCGGTTCACATTTTCTCCTCCAGGTTTCGAATGAGGCAAGTGAACATCGTAGGTCCCAGCCCCTTCAGCCAGTCATCCCGAGTCATCCAGACCCTGCAGGCCCCACCGGATGTGGCTCCAACTAGTATCACTGTCCGAACGGCCAGTGAGACCAGCCTGCGGCTGCGCTGGGTGGTGAGTTGTGGGCCATGGGGTGGAAGCCACTAGCCAGCGGTGCCTTCCCTGCTTGCCCAGGAGTCAGGACTTAACCGTATCGCTCTCAGGCTGTTCCCTCATCAAAGCTAATCCCATTATTAAACCACAAAGTATTACACTGTGTGATTAGGGTAAGAGCTCAAGCAGCCCCGGATTTCTTATTAATTGGTATCATCGTTTGCTCTCTTCTTGGAACTCTGAGTGCTCTTTCCGGGGAGGACACAGAAAGTGCTAAGTACAGGATCTGAAAGCCCTTAAGCTTGGTCAACATAGAACCGATACGCAATTATTTGTAAGAGAGCCAGTCCAGTGTTTAATCAGAAATTTTCTCCCTCAAAGTTCAACCAAGCTATATGAAAGGGAATAATTTCCGGCAAAAGTCACTGAAAGAATTTTGTTGAGTTAACAGAAGAAAACGTTCATGGAGGGTAGACCAGAAGGCTGCAGGGATGAGGCCAGGGAGATAGGCTCAGTATGTAAAGTCCCTATTGTGCAGGCATGAGGGCCTAAATTCTCATCCGCAGCGCCCACATGAAAAGGCAGGCATGAGGGTGCCAGCTGTTGCCCTAGCACTGAGGAGTGGAGACAGGAGGATTCCCTAGAGCTTGCTGGGCAGCGAGTCTTCCCAAGTCAGCGAGATCCAGGTTCATTGAGAGGCCCTGTCTCAAAAACTGCAGTGAGGAGGAGAAGAGGAAGACATCCAACACCAACCTGAGGCCCCCACAAGCACATGGGTATGAACATGTGGACATGCACACGACCCACATGTGTGCATACGTAGACACTAGAAAGCGCCAGGGAAATTCACCTAAGAGAATGCTTTCCACGGAGTTGGCACCATAGGACGGGTTTCTTGTGGAAGCCCCTCAAAGGCGGCAGTTAGGAGGTGTCCACTCATGCCAGCCTGTCGTTTGTTGGCAGCCCCTGCCTGACTCCCAATACAACGGGAACCCCGAGTCTGTGGGCTACAGAGTGAAGTACTGGCGTTCTGACCAGCCATCCTCAGCGCTGGCCCAGGTTGTCAACGACCGGCTGGAGAGGGAGCTGACGATCGAGGAGCTGGAGGAGTGGACGGAGTACGAACTGCGGATGCAGGCCTTCAACGCCATCGGGGCTGGGCCCTGGAGCGAGCTGGTTCGGGGCCGCACACGGGAGTCAGGTGAGAGGGCAGAGGGCAGGTGCGGAGACAAGGTTCTCTGTGCCTCAGTAGAGATGAGGTTTGGTGGTCCTGTCTCCACATCCCAGGGTAGCAGAGTGTCCTCATGTCTTACCTGCGTCTAAGCTGATGTCTTCCTGACCCCAGCTTAGACAGGCTTTGATGTTCAGCAAAGCTTTGTCCAGACTGTCTCAGTGTTTTGGTTTGGTTTGCTGTTTTGGTTTGCTGTTGCTGTGATAAAACACACTGATGTAAGAGCTCGCTTCCTCCTGTATGGACAGATCCAGAACAGAGAGTGAAGCTGCCCCCTAAATGGCTCTTCCTTCTTAGTTAACCCAATCAGGATAATTCCTCATGGACACGGCCAGAGACCGACCTAAAACAGATCATTCTTCTTGGGTGTGCCCAGGCTCTAGACTCCTGGGCACCTCCACAGCCCGGCAAGTCGATAACCTGTGTCAGCCGTCCCCTAGAGGCAGGCATTCCTTTCAATTCAAACAGGTGCTGGGCTTACTTTATGAGGTTTTTTTTTTTTTTATTTTCCAGAGCTGAGGACCGAACCCAGGGCCTTGCGCTTGCTAGGCAAGCACTCTACCACTGAGCTAAATCCCCAACCCCACTTTATGAGTTTTTAAGTTAATGGTAATGTTCATTATTAGTGATAAGAAGCAGGAAGCAGAAATTCCCTGTGAGATGAAACTGATACACCAGGCATCAAGCCCGGCTCGTCAAGAATGAATGCAGACAGTGTATGTTCAAGGGCCTGCTGCAGTAAGAAGTGCCTGCCCCCTGAGAGGCTCAGCACAGTGGAGGGTGTGATGTCTCATTGTTTGGGTTCTGAGGTGGGGCTCCTGTGTGTTGTTAACTGTATTCTGTGGGGGTCTTTCAAGGACCGGGGCTCTGACATACTACGGGATTAGTCACAAGTGCTGAGATTAGAGGCAAAAACCTGCCATGCTGTTTGTGCAGTGCTGGAGAACCCAAGCAAACACTCTCCTGGCAGGGCCACGTCCCAGCCAGGAACACTCTGAATGCTCAGCATGTGTCCGGGAACCCAGCACCCCCACCCCCAGTGAGTGTCCCTGAAGAACTTACCCTCCACCCCCAGTGAGTGTCCCTGAAGAATCATCCCCCACCCCCAGTCAGTATCCCTGAAGAATCACTCCCCACCCCCAGTGTCCCTGAAGAATCACTCCCCACCCCCAGTCAGTGTCCCTGAAGACTCACCACCCCCACCCCCAGTGAGTGTCCCTGAAGACTCACCCCCCACCTCCAGTGAGTATTCCTGAAGACTCACCCCCCACCTCCAGTGAGTATTCCTGAAGAATCACCCCCCACCCCCAGTGAGTGTTCCACCATTGTGGCGACCAGCATACCTCTGTGGGGACCCTATTTAGAGAGGGGTTTACCAAGACCAGTCAGAGCTTTCTTCCAAATGAGGCTTTGTTTGTATCAGCAAGAAATGATGTCGACTTAGAGGGGTGTGAGCGTGTGGATGCTTTAAAAGTCTTTCCTCTTCCTCAGCTGAGTCTTTGTGACAAGGAAGGGACCTGGGCACGGCTGAAAGGGACAGCTTTAAATCCAGCAGTAGGCAGACCAATAAAACATTGCTCTGAAGAAACAAAACTTTGGATAGAGAACTAGAAAGCCAAGGATAAAAAGTATTTTTTCGAAGTCTTAAACTTTATCAATAGGCACAGAAGAAAAACAGAAAAATTGCCGGTAGCAGCAGGAGCTGTGCTCGGGTAGCCATTGTGGCTCTTCCCCGAGTGTTTGTTTGTTCATGTGTGTGCATGTCCATGTGCATGGGTGCACATGGTGGAGGTCAGAGGTCACGCTCCTTTGAGACAAGCTCTCTCATTGTCATGGAGCTCGTCAGTTAGGCTGGACTGGCTGGCCAGTGAGTACAGAGGAGCCTCTGTCCCAGCTTCCCCAGCGCTGGGATTATAACTGAGAGCCACCTCACCCAGGTTTTCTCCCCTTTTTATAGTATGTTTTACCTGCATGTGTGTCTTACATGCCTGGTACCGGCCAAGTCCAGAAGAGGGCATCAGACCCCCTGGAACTGTAGCCACAGACAGTTGTAAACTGCTCTGTGGAGCTGGGAATGGGACCTGAGTCCTCTAGCAGAGCAGCCAGTGCTCTAACTGCTGAGCCATCCTTCCAGCCCTCTGCTTTAAAACAGACACACAAGCAAACAGGAAAACATGAGGACTGAGAATCAGATCCTCATGAGGGTAAGGCAATCATTTCCCTGTCTGAGCCATCTCCTCAGCTCTTCCCTCGTCTTTTTAGGACCTGGCCCTCTATGCCCACACAGGGACAGAAGGGCTAGCCTGTCATCCATGGATGTGTGGAGACAGTGTTCTTCTGTAGGGGACCACAAGTGCCTGCCTCAGGGAGCCACGTGTATCTGCCGAGGCTGCAGAGAAAACAGATGAGCACCCGGCCTGTGCCTGTGTCGGGTCTGGATTCTGATATGTCCTGTGTGTGTGGTCTGTATGCTCCCGGAAGAGAGATCCATGCACAAGCCTGATCGCAGAAAGCAAAAGCACAAACAACAGCAAATTAGATAAATTAGACCTCATCGAAAGGAAAGTGTCAGGGCTTTAAATGGGAATATAGGAACTATCATACAGGAAATGAGAAAGCCTCAACTGGAAGGTATCTCCCCAAGCGCTATGTCTGGCGTGGGGTTCCGATATAAACACCCAAGACCTCTTACTTCACAATAAGAAGGCAAATGATCCTATTAAGAATGGAGCAAATGCCTGAACAGACAGTTCTCCAGAGACGGAGACAAATGGCTAATGGGCACATGGGAAGGAGCGCAGCATCATTAGCCAGGAAAGAAATGCAAATCCAAGTCGTACAGAGATGCCACTTCAGACCCACAAGAAGGTCAAAACGGAAAGCACGGCTTAGTGAATGTTTGCAGGGTTGCAGAGGGATCAGAGCTTTATGCATCGGGCAGCAGTTGGATTGTGCAAAATCTGAAACACAAACTTACCACTTAAAACAGGTAGCTCACCCTTAGGCATACTCTTCCCTCGTGATAAAATACCAGGCAGGAAGCAAACTTGGGGAAGGAAGGGTTGGTTGCAGCTCTCAGGGCTGCCACAGTTGCCTTGGCGGGGGAGTGCAAACAGGCTTCTGAGAGCGGTGAACGCTAGCTCTCAGATCACTTCCTCCTTCTATGCAGTCCAAGAACCTAGCCCCTGGAGTGGTGCTCCCCTCCTTCAGCCTGGGGTTCCTCACCTCTGTCTAATCCAGCTGATCCCTCACAGGCATAGACAGTCTAAACCGGTCGCTCTGGGCTGCATGAATTACAACACACACCCGGAGACTCTCCAGTGGGGGCCACTGTTGTGCTGATGGTCCCGGAGGACTCAGCTTCTCTACCTCCTGCCTTGGGGGCCTCTCCCTTGGGCCAGCATGCCCTTCCCAGCTGTAGCAATTTGGACTCTTTATTTTATTATTCCTCTCTTTTGATTCTAGTGTGACCTGGGCTAGCCTTGAACTCTCTCTATAGCTGAGGATGACCTTGAACCCCTGATTCCCCCTCTGCCTCCCTCTCTCCCTCTCTCCCCCCCTCCCTTACCCCCCCCCCCGTGGCAGTCTTACAAGCTTGCTGGGACTATAGGGGAATTTCCACCACACCGTGTTTATGCGCTGCTAGAAGTCAGAGCTGGGGCTTCCTTCACGCTGACTTCTGTGACTCACCAATCTTCACCCCTTAGCCCTCCCCGCTAGAGAGCTCCTTCCTGATAGGCAGTGCCCAGCATTCTTGGTTGGCACAGAGTCACAGGGGCACTTTGCAGGAGCTGGCCGTTTGAGGTGTGGGGGTGCATGATAGAGTGAGCTGGGGAGGAGACCAATGGCACCCACCTGTGTCCAGAAAGTCTCACATCAGTTAACCAAAAGTCTTCCCTGAGACTTCATGTCACTGGGCCAGCAAGATGGCTCATCTGGCAAAGGCACTTGCCCCAAACCTGGCAACCTGAGTTCAATCCCTAAGACCCACAGAGTAGAGAGAGCTGATTCCTGTAGGTTGACCTCTGACCTTCACATGCATGCTACAGTATGTGAAGTCCTACCCACATGTATGTTCTCTCTCTCTCTCTCTCTCTCTCTCTCTCTCACACACACACACACACACACACACTAATGTAAAAACATAAAGAATAATCTCACAATACACAGAAATACCCAAAAGGGGGTTAGAAGCAAAACCAAACATTTTTGAACCACGTTTAAATGAAGTTTAATAGTTTGAAGTGTGGTCTAACGGGTTCTGTGACGTATTATAAAGATAAATGAGACATGAACAGCTAAGAGAGGCCCCACGGGGCAGTGGAGAACAGCAGGGAGACCTCCCTGAAGGGGGAAAAAAATCAAGTGGAGAAAGAGAAAATAAGCATGCTGGGCCATTTTGGTTTTGATGAAAGGAGAATTTCTAAGAACATATCAAAACTTAGGATAAATTGGAAAAGAAGTCAAATGTTCCTGGGAACAGATAATGGGTACAATTCTTCTTCTTTACATCTAAAAAAAAAAAAAGGTAGGCTTTGTTCCAGGGGAATTTGAATCAGCTGAAATTTCAATCTGGAAATATGGCATTTCCTATACTTAATAGCCCTACCTGGCAGATTCTCTCCAGGTGGTAAACTGTGAGGTTCTGAGCCCAGCGCTAAGTCTCCAGGTTGCCCTGGCTCTTTGGAGACCCAGTTGGGCCTCCTGTGAGTGAATGATCGCGTAACCGCATCTCAGAGTAGGCACTTAAGAGTTGCCAAGATTGGCCCATAGGAAACAGGTGGGGGGCCAAGAGGTGAACCAATTGGGTTGCTATGACGATGCCCTCTCTCTCTTTAAAGAACAGGGACAGTTTTCAGAACACAGCATAAATGTAACAGGCATACAACACATTTGGGGTTGCAATTTTATTTTAAATCAAGTCAGAAAATGGAGTCTGATAAACAGCATGCTTCCACGCTTGTAACAATAGCAGCCCCTTTTACTTAGTGATCCAAAGTACTGTTTTATCGCTTTTTAAAAATTAAAATAAAATAAGCATCTACGTAAGCAGTTTTTCAGGCAAGGCCGCAGTAGCATTTAAGGTGACCAGGGAGCCCTGCAGGTGGAGCACAGACAAGCCCTCTGCCTCTGAGAACTGAGTCAAGTCATCAATGGTAGTTGCACTGACTCTTTTAGGGAAACACGAACAAACAGCTGATCACCATCTGGTGCGCCAGCCACGTTCCAAAGCGATGGTTCTAGCCAAGTCCTCCTTGGGGAAGCAGTAAGTTTATTGGGCTCCCTGCGAGCATAGGTGAAGTGTTACTGGCGGGATCGTGAGTGACCCAAAGCGGCTGAATCGCTGCAAAGCCCCACCCATCAAGGACACAACCCACCCATCAAGGATGATGGCCCCAAGGAAACTGCAGCACAGTCTCCCTGTCGGTCAACTTGCAACTTCTTATAGAACCTAGCATCTCCCACAATGCCTTGCAGCTGAGGAAGGCCAGAAGGGAGTGATGGCTGGAATCTTAGGTGAGGGTCTGGTGACTCTCTTCCGACTTGAGACCATCAATAGCTCCACCAACCAACTGACATGGCCACCTGTGATGACCTATAGTGTCAACTTGGCAGGATCTAGAATCACCTAGGAGGCAAGCCTCTGAACACGCCGGTGAGGAGTTATGTAGATTAAGTTAACAGAGGTGGGAAGACACAGTGCACTCTCTAAGTATGGGCAGCGCCGTTCCCCAGGCTGGCGTCCTGGGCTGCGCAATAAGGAGAAAGAGAGCTGAGCCCCAGCATCCATCTCTCTCTGCTTCCTGGCTGTGGAGACAATGTGACCAGGCGCTTTGTACTTCTACTGCCGTTACCTTCCCCACCAGGATGGACTGTGCACCCTCAGACCGTGAGCCAGACTCAACCCTTAAGTTGCCTTTTTATCACCGCAACAGAAAAGTAAATAATATACTTCCTGTTTGTTCTTCTGCTCAATTATTACCTTGGCTGTGAGCCCAGGTGATCTCTGCCGGAATGGAATGATCATGTTATCCAGCAACAGTCCTTACCTGTGACATGTGTGTCTCATTCACATCTTATTTTGCTGGATAACTTTCAACGGCCATGTCTGGGAAGAAGGTTCATCTTCTAGTCGGGCTGACTGTCAATCATTGCCCTTCCGAACACCGGGAGGATCGCCGAGCTCCATCCTTGAAGTGTACTCATACGGCGTTCTTATGCTGGGCCGTGCTCACAGACCCATCCTGGCCAGGCTGAGTGGGTTAGGAGAGGTTCTTCGTGTCTCTAGGAAAGCAGGGCCACCTCCTAGGTGCTGCCTCTGTGGTGCTGGACAAGTGGGCAGCCAGTGACTTCTGCCATGATTCCACCTCCAGGAAGATCCCTGTGGGTAGAGGGAGAAGAATGGATGATGTTCCACCCAGTGTCATTCCCAGCTTGTTCTGTTAGGCTGTGTCTTGACCAGCACCTCCCTTCCCCCTTCTCTTGAGTAACGGTGATCTGTCCGAAGTTTTTTTATTTGAGATCGGGGAGACAGCTCATTTGGTAAAGCATTTGCTGTGGAAGGGTGAGGCCCCGAGTTCAAGCTCCAGAGCCCATATAGAAAATCCAGGACTGGGGGAAGGGGGTAAGAGGCTCCCTGGGCCTCACTGGCCAGTCCACCCAGATAAACCAGCAAGCCCCAGGCAGCAGTGAGAGAGCCCGTCTAAAGCACAACATGGCCGGTGTCCTGAGGGGTGTTACCCAAAGTCCGCCTCCAGCTAACAGACACACACATACAGAGATAAACACACTCCCCCATACACAGCCGAAGAATCCCTGGGTCCAGCCTTCCGTCCGTCACCCCCTCCAGCCACCTCCTCTCTGCAGCCCTCACGGACCTCCATGCTTGGCCATCTCAATAAGCTAGTAGCCATATGAAATTGAGGAATTCCTGTTCGAGATAAAAGCCTACAGCTCTTTAAGTTATTACCCGAAACAGACGGAGCGCGTTTTCTTGCTGGCTGGGCTTAGGTAGAATTGAGTTCTAAATACCCAGGATTTACGGAATTTGTTGCTCATAATAAAGAGATTTACATATGTTCTGTGCACCTACAGGCTTATCTGATCCACACATAGCACTCAGAACCACTGCTGTTTCAAGGATATCCTGATGGATGTGTGTGTGCTGTGTGCACGCATGTGCGTGTGCATGTGTGTGGTGTGTGTCCATGTGTGTGTGCCTGTGTGTGTGTCTAAAAATGCCCCTCTGTTCAGAGCCAGCCAGTGACTGCTGATGCCAACCGTGTGGTGCTTTCTTCTGCAGTCCCTTCAGCTCCTCCTGAGAATGTGTCCGCGGAGGCCGTCAGCTCCACCCAGATCCTACTGACGTGGGCTTCCGTCCCTGAGCCGGACCAGAATGGGCTCATCCTGGGCTACAAGGTTGGTGCTCATGCTGACTTTGCTCCGCCTTCTGGGCTAATGGGGAGATGTCAGAGATCTGTCACCTGGGCCAGTTCCTGACTTTATCGTCTATCCTGTCTGGGAAGGACTAGGAGAACTGCTCCCCAGGCATCAGCCAGGGCACAAATGCAAGTGGGTCCCTGACCAGCAAGCCAGGTCCTGGCTCTGCCTGGCCTGGCTCAGGCATCCTGGGCCCTGGGCCCATGAATGGATGCAGCTTCCGTCTCCTGCATTGTCGGATGAGAATGACCATAGTTGCCACTTCCCAGAGCTGCTATGAGAAATTGGGGGCTTTATGGGAAGTGGCCTTTGCTTCTTCAGAGGGCTGATTTAGGGTGAGCCTAGGCAGGGCTGTCTTCTGTTAGAGTTGGACTTTTCCTAGCTTCTCTGGGTCCCATCTTCTAAGCTGCTGTCTAGACTCTTTAAAACCCATTTCTTTCTTCTTTCTCAAAGGTGCCCAATGCAATTTCCTGGCTCTGTCTCTCTCTCTAGCTCTAGTCTCCCAAGCAACACAATAGGCATCTCTAATTCTATTCACTAATGCTCTCATGGGATGATCAACTGGACTGGAACAGTAGAGCCCCTGCCTAGAATCCCCCAGTGAGGGGCTGGGTGTGGCTCACTGGCAGAGCTCCTGCCTAGAATCTCCCAGTGAGGGGCTGGGGTGTGGCTCAGTGGTAGAGCCCCTGCCTATAACCCCCAGTGAGGGGCTGGGGTGTGGCTTGGTGACTAATTGCTTGTCCATCATTCATGAGTCCCTGGCTTCAATCCCCAGTAAAATAAGAAAATGCCTTCTACATATCTTCAGTGGGTTTTAGGCATTCTTTTCCCTCTTGCCTTTCAGTAACTGGTTTTCTTTCTGGTTTTTTTTGGGGGGGAGGGGCTATTTATCAGACAGGATCTCACACTACAGCTCAGGCTAGCCTGGAACTCACTATGCAGCACTAGCTGACCTTGAACTCATAGCAGTCTTCCCCCATGGTCTTTCAAAGTGCTGGAATGGCAGGCTTACCCACTCTGCCCTGCTGCCTTTCTGACACTAAATCTCAGTGGCTCTCCTCTGAGCTCACATGCACTCCTCTGCATAAGTGTTGTAAAGGCTCCCTTCTGGATCCATGCTATGCGGCACTCCCAGGGAACGTGGCGATCCAGGGCATACAACAGGGACATGACAGTGCCTCCTGCTGCATGTCCTCTGCTGCACAGCAGTCCTACTGTGTGCTCGGTGGACAAAGCTCCATGCCACACCCCTGCTTCCCACAGGGAAATGCTTCCTGCGCTGTCTTCAGATGTCTCCCCGATAACCTCCTCTGTTATAGTGCTTGGATCACTTACCTTGGGGAACAGTTCATAGGGCTGAACGTAGAGGGAGGACTGAGGGGAGGAGTAGGAGGAGGTCCTGGAGGAGCTCATCTCCGGTCATCCCTGTCGGGGGCAAGCCTTGGGTTCACATGGGGAAAAGCAGATCTGCTAGGTCAGGAACACTCCCCCCCCCCCTTTTTTTTATTCAAGGGACTTCTTAGAGCCACAAGCTCCATTTATAGGAAGCAAAAGGTCTGTGCCCAAGACCAAGCTTCAGTGAGAGCATTTGGCATGGCTGCAGTTGAGAGCTTCAGATCTTGCCAAATTGTGCCCGGGCAGCCAGATCACCAGGCTGTGGACAGATCTGTGTGACAACAGCCACTGTTCTGCAGTATAGGTGCCTCAAGGCCACCTTTCGCCTAGATGCCAGTGGATAGAAATGAGATCCCAAACTCCCTCAACACAGCTGCCCCCATGCAGGAGAGCCCGTGGGTTGGGTCCTTGCTGGTAGCCTGTCGCATGGAGTGCCCATCCGGGCACCCGATTAGCCTAACCGTCTGCACGTGACGCTTCAGATTCTGTACCGAGCCAAAGACCTGGACCCGGAGCCGAGAAGCCACATGGTTCGAGGGAATCACACGCAGTCTGCTCTGCTGGCCGGCCTGCGCAAGTTCGTGGTGTACGAGCTGCAGGTGCTGGCCTTCACGCGAATTGGGAACGGTGTCCCCAGCTCGCCCCTCGTCCTGGAGCGCACCAAAGACGACAGTAAGTACATGGCTGCGGCCTTCTGGCTTAATTCCCCAAGCCACACCAATCAGACTGCAGCTGTTTTTAATGTAAATTTTTCAAACACTTTTTTTTTTTTCTAGTTAACAGAAACAAAACAAAAATTACTTTCCAGTCACTGGGCATTTATGTGGCAAATTTGAGCCTGGAGACGATTGTTACAGCCCGATTATGGACTGTGCGGAATCTCGGTCCTGACTATGCTATGGGCAGGCGCTTGTGAGGGTTGGCTAGGGTATGAAGCATGAGCCCATCCTCTTGGTAACAGCTCTACAGATCCAGATGAAAACTCCCCTCTGGACCTGTGTCCATTCTCATGGGGAGTGCAGGCCTCAACATTTGCATTCGGGTTGTTAATTACAAGTTCCTGCTAAAGAGCAACATGTTTGACAGCACCCAGGGGCCCCCAGCTCCGGTGCTTCCAGATTTGAGTAACAAGCACATCTTACTGGCTTTGTTTTTATGGGAACCTAAATCATCAGTAAATATGTTTTTCCACTTTGCAGATGTCAAACACTTAAAGGTTAGCTCCTTCGCACGATCGTTATTAAACAGGCCATAATGAATATGTCAGGGGGAAAATACCGATCGGCCCAAGCACCCACCTCGGGATCAGAAGTGTCTGACAGAATGGAAACGATAGTGTTGCTTAAGCACCTTGGTATGGTTAATGAGCCACAGCATGCCCGTCTTCCGCTTTCACACAGCACGTGGATCGAGCCTTGGCTCTGTATTATTTACTTAGCCTAGTGGAAGGAGGGCTGATTTGGCTCACGGTCTGAGGGTCCTGGCCACTCCGGCAGGAAGGCACAGTGGCAGGAGCGGAGGCGGCCGGTCACATTGTAATCACAGTCAGGAAGCCGAGATGGGTGAATTCTGATGCTCAGCTCGCTTCCTCCCTTTTGACTCAGTCTTTGACCCCAGCCCACGGGATGGTGTTGGTCACACTTGGGATAGGTCTTCCCACCTCGGTTAGCCTAATCTAGGAAATCTGTCACAGATGTGCCAGGACAGACAGACATGTCTCTCAGGTGATTCTAGAGCCTGTCATGTTCACTGTCACAACCCTCACTGCTTCTGTAGGATGACTCCTTCAGCTTTCTCCAAGGCAAGGGGTTAGAGGCAGGTGGGAAGCACAGGGGCACAGTGACTGGTCCATGCTAGCCGCAAGTCGTACCCATCGCCCGTGTGTGCGCATTCCAGCTCAGTCCCCTGAAAAGAGAGAGAGAGCTTTTAGAAACTCCGTCCGTGTTCACTGCCATTACTCTTCCTAAAGGACCCCTCTACTCAGGCAATGTTTGTTTTTCTTTTGCTGTTTTATTATTTATATAAACATGTCTTCTTTCTTCACTTTGACACAATCCATTCAGCCTCAGGGACAACGCAGGAGGTCACTGCTATGTCACACCGGCGTTATAAATTAGTCCTGACATCTGAGCCTGTGGCCTCCTCTGAACATTTGTTTCCCCCGTGTAGAGGTAACAGCACACAGGTCCACATTCACCTGCCCAGAATGGGCATTCCCCGTATCCTGTTTCTGCATCAGCTGCTCCGTGCCGTTGCGTGGAGATTGATCTGTGATTACGTCCCATGAGAAGGCTTCGCACGGGCCACACACTAACTTGCCTGCTCGCTTAAACAAATCTGTTTCCTGAGGGCTGAAGCCCTATTACTTAGTCTTTCCACAAGACATAACCGCATTTTAAATTATCTGCGCACTGAGCCACAGAGAAGAATTATTATACGCATCTGTGAGCACCAGCTCTTAATTTTCTAAGGCAGGTGAGTGAGGCAAGCGTAGGCCAGGAAGCGCAGATTGTCAACGTGCTTCATCAGTGGCTGTGGGGGCTAAGGGATACATTGTTGCATTGGTTGCTTTTGTCCTGGCTGTACCCAAGTACCTGACAAAAGCAACTTAAGGAGGAAGCTTTATTTGGCTCACAGTTGGAGGGTGCACAGTCCATCATGGTGGGAAGGCATGAGCAGGAGGCTGAGGCAACTGCTCACATTGTGTCACAGTCAGGAAGCAGAGAGAGGGTTGCTGGAGCCCAGCTTCCTTTCTCCTTTTTATACAGTCCAGGCTCTGAGCCCTGGGACAGGGACACCCGTGTTCAGAGTGTGTCTTCCAACCCCAGTTAGCCCAATCTGGAACGCCCTTCACAGACATGGCTGGAGCTGTGTCTCCTACCTGATTCTAGATCCCCCTGTCAAGGTAATGGTTAGTAACCATCATAGTTGCCAATCGCCTGCTCTACGAATGTCAAACCCAGCAAAGGAATCTGGACTCACAGTGGTGAAATACTTACCTCAAAGTCATAAGTGACCCTCGGGCTAGTGTTGCTGTGAGCTGTTTGTTATGTCATACAAGTGTAGCTTCAGAACGTGGTTTTCTAAACCAGGTGGGCAGGATTCAAAACCATCACAGTTATACAGAGCCAGTGAGGGTCCAGAAGTCCTTCCTTGATAACATGGACTGGAAAGACAAATCACCTTTATCTTCAGTAAACAGCTACTGAATAAGCATGAGGACCTGAGTTCAAATCCCCTAAAGCCCACATAAAGAGCCAGGTATAAAATTAAAAATAAGGGCTGGAGAGATGACTCAGCAACTAGAATGCTTGCTGCTCTTTCGGAGGATCTGTGTTCGATTCCCAGCACCCATATTGGGCAGCTCGTAACTGCCTGTCACTCCAGCTCCAGGGGATCTGATGCCCTCTTCTGGCCTCCTTAGCCACATGCTGCATACACGCAGCATAAATCACAGACAAAAACACATGAATAATAAATTAATCATTTTGAAAGGCAGATTGATTATTTTAAACATAAATAAAAAAGGAAACCACAGGGAGGACCGTGGTGGTCACTGGAGCACGGGGCTGTCCACGGAACCCCCTGTCTCACTGTGTCTCCCTTCAGCCCCAGGCCCCCCCGTGCGGCTGGTGTTCCCCGAAGTGAGACTCACTGCAGTACGGATCGTGTGGCAGCCCCCAGAGGAGCCCAACGGTGTGATTCTGGGTAAGGAGCGCTGGGAAAGGGCGAGAGATTTGTTCCCTCCCGTTTCTGTTAGACGGTGAGGAGTGGACACAATCACAGCGCAGCAGCACCCCGGGCACAGAGCACCACAGGCCTCCTTTGCTCCTGAGGAGGGCACGGAGGCTTTCTCCTGCAGTGAAATTTACATTTTATTAACCCAGATTTCCCTCCATTTGTTTGCGGTCCATGGCAAGCCCATTCGTAATCGACCCCCTTCCACTCCAGGCTGTGGGAGGTGTTTGGGAGGTGGCAGGCTAGTTTTTCATAGTCGGCGCTGACCTGGCTCTTGGAAGCATCTGTCTCCCACTATGAGGCCCGAGCTGACCCGTGGGAGAGGCTGCCGGGATGACATGTGAACCTCAGGCATCTGACTTCACAGAGCCAGACGCAGCTCTGAGGAGGCTGGTGGAGAGCCAGCAAACGGCGCCAGTCGGCGCCTTTACTGGTTTACCCTCTCGATAAGTCAGTTAAGAGTCCATGCTCACTCCTGTTGCCTGGTGGAAGGCAGGACTGCGTGAGGCCTGCTCATTCTCAGCCCACCCCACCCCACCCCCGCCGCCTGAAGGAAGAGTTACTGCAAGTGATGGCTGACAGGATCCAGAGTCACTAACTTGGATGGAGGTTGGGGCGGGTGGAGCTGAGTCTGGGGTGGGGAAGGGGAGCCATGGCCCCAGCCCTGGGAGCAAGGGGCCTCTGGTGGCTTCTGCCTGAGAGCAGAGAGGACCCAGAGATGGGCCAGATGGGGATTATGGGCAAGCATGTGCTGAAGAGTGTGACACAAGGAAACCCAGGCACTTCAGGAAAAAGGTCACAGAATATGGGCAGACCCAGGTCCCTGGGGACGTCCACCTGGTCCCCATTTTACTGGGAAGTTCCCAGTAAAATTCTTCATCTGAAATCATGAGCGGGTGACACAAGTCACTGCTATTGGCTGCTTTTGATTTTGCCAGTGGAAGACTTGGTTTAAAGAAAGAATTCCACTTTTATTAAAGACAGATTCAGGGGCTGGAGAGGGCTTGGCAGTTAAGAGTGGCTGCTCTTTCAGAGGACCCAGGGTTGATTCCCAGCACCCACATGACAGCTCACAAACGAGCTCTAACTCCAGGGTATCTGACACCCTCTTCTGATATCCATGGACACCAGGCACACATATGGTACACAGTCATACATGAAGGCAAGACATCCATGTACCTAAAAAAAATAAGTCTCAGAAAATTTTTCAGGAGATTGAGGACTGGGGGGTGTCTCCGTAGAGTGTTTGCTATGTGAACATGAGAACCCAGGGTGGATCTCCTAAAAGCCGTGTGAAGGGAATTCAGGCATGCCGAGACATGCCTGTGATCCCAGCACCGGGAGTGTGGACAGGTGGAGCCCATGGACTCGCTGCATAGGCAGCCTCATCAAACTGGGAAGTCCCAGGCCAGTGAGAGACCCTGCCTCAAAAAACAAAGTGGACAGTAGCTGAGGAACCACACCTAAGGTGGTGTTCAGTACCCTACATACATACAGTATGCACACACACAAGCATACACACACACACACACACACACACACACACACACACACACGTCTGAAAACCCATGCATCTCCTGCAACACAGAGAAAGAGGCCCAAAGGGTGTGTTTTTGAGGAGTGCTTGCCTCTTTTGGGTGGGCCAGGATAACACCCAATCATCCACTCCAGGAGGCCAAGGCCTGTCCATTCCTTGACCTCCCATGGCGGAATCTCTGCAGCTACCAGATATGAGTGTTGCCATGAGCAAAGAGCTTCTGAGCCTGGTGGCCTTGAGGTTGCAAATGCTTGTAGCCACAATCACAGTGGCTATGGAAGCCCCTGAGGAAAGGAGCTCTGGCTGGAAAAGGAAGCAAGCCCCATCTGGAGCCAGCCCAGTGGGCTCAGGCCAGGGCTAGGGAAATGTCCTCGGAGCAGGTGGTCAGCACAGAAGCAAACCACGCTTTGGGAAGAGGCTGCTCTCAGCAGGGCCGCAGGCAGCAGATCACCGTGAAACAAACAGAGCCGGACACCCAGTTTCCCAGGAGCATTCCCCACAAGGCCACAGCAGAGCAGGCCACATTTCGGGCATTGGAGCACAATTCTAGAGTTCCAGTCTCTCACCCGAGTGCCTCCCACGCAAACACAGGGCCAGGTTCTTACCTGGGGTCCTCCTGTAAGATTCAGAGGAAGCCTCCTGCTCTCTGCTGCAGCGATGATCGAATGCCAAGACTGTAGTTTACAAAAATAAAGGGTTGTTCTCCTTAGGTTCACAGCGCTTCTCTCGTCAGCAAAATGCTAGACCCCGAGAAGGAAGTGACATGGTTTTCAAATGAGCCTAGTGCCCCCAAGTGGACGGTAGGCTGGGTCTAATGGGTTTGCAGCTACCTGGGTCCCACAGGAAATGATGGCATTTTCAGTGCAGTATTAAGGCAGGTGTTTAAGGGAAAAGGGTTTATATAGTTTCTGGGCCTGGGGGGCTAGCTGAGGTGAAGTGGTGGCTCTTGGGGTGTGCTTTGCTGGTAGGGCCTGTGCAGAGCTCACATGAGGTGGAGGGAGGACATACAAGAGAAAGCAGAGAGGAATTTTACAGGGCCTGGCTGTGGTTCTCAATCTGTGGGTCTCTGCCCCTTGGGGGGGGGGTCACATATTGGATATTCTGCAAATCAAATATTTACATTATGATGACAGTTATGAGGTAGCAACAAAATAAGTTTATGGTTGCGGGTGACCACAACGTGAGAGGCCACACTGAAGGGTCACGGCGGCAGGAAGGCTGGGAACCGCTGCTCTGTGGAGTTCAGGGAGTAGCTCTGTTGCCAGAGTGCTTGCATGCTCGGAACCCTGGGTAAACTGGGTGTGGAGGCACACCGCCATCCCAGGACTGCGGACGTGGAGGCAGGAGGACCTGAAGATAAGTTAAAGGTTATCCTCGGCGAGTTTAGTGAGTTCAAGGCTAGCCTGGGCTATGTGAGGCCCTGAAAACAGTAAGAGGGAAGCACACATATTTGGCAGGCTATCCCTTTAAGCAGGTTTGTTTAGGCAGGAGGAGGCAGCTGTGATGTGCCATTTGCATGGCTCAGGTCTAGGAGTGCGGTTGACGTTTCTCCCAGAGGCTTCGGCTCCACATTATCATAAGGCAGAGAAAAAGCAGGTGATGAGTAAAAGCCCAAAAGCTTCATGGCCAGTGCTCAGACCCCAGCCTGCCATTACTAACTAAATGGACTTATAAAAAGTCACTTGTGTTCCCAGGCCTCAGTTTCCCCATTTATGCCTCCCTTAGCTTGTGCAGCAAAACACACACACACACACACACACACACACACACACACACACACACGGGCCCTGTGTGTGTGTGTCCACGGGTATTCAGGTGTGGGCACCTGTGCCCACACAGAGGGAGAGGAGGACCCTGGGTGTCCTGCTCTATCACTCTCTGCTTTGTTCCCAGTGACTCTGGAGCTAGGCTGATGGCTAGCAAGCTCTAGTGACCCTCCTTTCTCTGTCCCCCGAGGTGCTGGGGTCACAGACATGCACATACAGCCACGCTTGACTTCTTACGTGGGTACCAGGGATTTTATGTGGGTACTCGTGAGCTCATGCTGACATAGCAAGCATCCTTACTCACTGGCCTAGTCTCTCAGCTGGGACCATTGAGTGTGATGTGAAGTCCTGGTGGGGCCATCACGGGAAATTACAAACCAATAGGGAGGAAATAGGTGATATTTACATCCTTGTAGCACCCTGTATCAGTCAGTGTTCAATAGAAGAAGAGAACTGATATGAGTATATATCACAAAGGGAATTAACTAGAGACAGGCTGGGGAAGCCAACAGTAGCCATCTGCATGCTGGAGAGGCCGAGAACTGGGTGGCTTGTCAGTCCCTGAGTCTGATATCTCAGAAGTCCCAGTCTGGTGCCTAGGGCCTGGAGGACGTTGGAAGTCTAAAGAAATTGGGTCCCGATGTCAGTGAAGAGTGGCAGTAACAGCAGCAACGTAAGAGCAGATGCATTTGCCAGCAGGGAGGGAGCAAAGGCAGGAAAGCAGAGCTCTGCTTTTCCTGCCAGTCTCTGTGTATCTGGGCTGCTGGAAGGTGCTGCCCACTCTGGAGCAGTCCCCCCTCTTCCTGGGAATGCCCTCACCTCCCTGTCTCTTAGTTGATTCCAGAGATGACAAAACTGACCGTCTCACACAAGTACTAAGTCTGGAGGCAGTAACTCTGTCAACTGGGCAGCGTGGTCTTTGTGTGGTTTGGGGTTGTAATGGCATCTGGTGATAGCAGATGCTATCTGGTGACCGGTCACCTGGGGATGGTTACGGCCAATACACCAGACCACAGACGCTGTAAGAGAGACAGACATTTTTTTTTTTTTTCTAAAGATCCTAGGTGTTGCTGGGTGGAAAGGAAAGCATCTGTTTTCCTGACTTACCTGGAATGGATGTTCCCGGGAGCTCAGGCTGCCACGGCAGTTTTCTAAGCCTGTGGCCTCAACTGCAGCTCACGCCTTCCCAGTCTGTATGAAAACACGTTCTTGCATTTCCTGAAGAGATTAACAGCATGAAGCAGCACTGGGTGCCCGGAGGGAGAGAGAACTCACTTATTTGCCTAGTAAATATTTTACCATGGAGAGCTCTGAGCAGTTACAGACTCCCTTTGGGGGTTTGTGGAACTACTTGAATATAGCCATCCGCCCCCAATGTGGCAGACTGTTCGCACACCCCTGAACACTGGTAAGCTAGGCTTCATGTGTGCATTCTTCAGAACTGTGCCCTAGCCAGGCCACACGCCCCAGATTCTGCTCACATCAGAAGGCCCCCAGCCAGCCAGGACCCAGCACCAACCTTGAAGGCTCTTTGAGAACCCTGCCGTGGCATTTCTGTGATCCCAGCCCTCCAGGAGAGAAGCTTCAAACCTACAGCTACATGCTGTGGGCTATGAGCAGGGCTTTGGGGACCCTTAGGCCTCTTCTGTATTCTCTGCCCCTTTGTGGACGTGAGCTGGGGGCTTCGTGGCCTCCAAGCAGCCAGCAAGGCCTAACAGCACCGTGTCCTGCTGATGGCCCCGCTTTGGGGCCCTGAGCATCACCAGGGAGACTGATGCCTTTGGTTGTCGGCATCGGTGCAGCCCAGAAAAGGTTCTCCGCTGCCTAGAATGTCAAGACAAAGCCCCAGACAGCTGTTCCAGCGCGCAGGGTCAGACTTGAAGGAGTGGGGACCCCGCGAGGCCTGTTGCCCACGGCTGTGTCGCCTTACCCCGTCCTCCCTCTGGCTTCCCCAGCCGGTTTTCTCGGCGAGCAGTGCCCCCTCCACCCTACAGCGCGTTCTGAAGGCAGCAGAAGCCTCTCATTGTGCATTTTAATCTTCCCTCTGGATCAGTGTCCCTCATGCTTGGCCTCGCTCTCTTCAATGCCCGTATTATCATAATTCACCCATAACCTTAAAAACAGGGCTTCTCTCAGGCCGCGCTCTCCTCCTCCTCTCCAGTAAGCGTGGCCGTTCTTTGCAAACACACCGCAGCCTCCTGACCTCAGCTCGCTGAGATCCCACCCGCTAATGCTTCTGACCATAATTACATAAGAAGCCTCATCCTCGGAACCGCTCTCAGCTCGGAACACCATCCGTCATTATTCTCTAAAAATGCAAGAGCTGCCTCTTTCATCGGAGGTATGCAGGAAAGAGACGGCCGGAGGTCCAGAGAATGAGCCTCTTCGGCGCGTCAGGGTGAGGAGCGGGTGTTAATTTTTATGTTCCGTGCAGCAGGGCGCAGGGCCTGCTAATGATGCCGCATTTATCGGAGGGAAAATAATAGGAAGGTACAAACAGAGGCCCGAGGGTGAGGAGTTTTCTCTCGGTAATAGCTCAGTGTGGGAAGTGGACTGCAGATAGAAAATAATAACCCAGATTCCCCGCAGTTAGGGACAAATGACACCGTGCCTTGTGGTTTCCATACATTATCTGCTGAGGCTACGCAGTGACTGTCCCAGATAAATATTCTTCTCCTTCTGTTTCTGAGACGGGGGGGGGGGGGGTCAAAGGTTAAGGGTAGCCCTGCGGCAAAAGCCCTCTTCCAGGAGAGGAAGGGGCTGGGCTGGACAAGCACGAGGATTGTTCCAGGATCAAGTTCCCAGATAAACGACGCCGTGTCTGCCGATAACCTGTGCACAGCGCCCACAGGCTGGAATCGTCTCTAGACGGCTGCCTGTGCCTGGTCCAGAGTAGATGATTTTTATAGGTGCCAATCACGCCACATTCCCCTGGGGGTTAATGACACTAAGAGTCTCCTCCTCTTGTTTGCCACCTGGGGCTTTTCTTGAGTTTCTTAAGAAAGTTTAAAATTTTTATTTGTGTGGGTGTGTGGTGTTTGTGCGTGTGTCTGTGTGTGTGTGGTACATGTGTGTCTGTGTGGTGTATGTGGTGTGTGTGCAGCTGCCATCAGAGAACACCAGGGGACTCCTGCCCTGTTACTGCTCAGGAATATGGCCAGCCCCACCTGCATACACAGGCAGGGACAAATGCAGGGCTATGAGGCAGACATGGTTACAGGTGAAAGGCCGGAACTGAGAGGCCTCTGTGCAAACGCTCTTCACTCGTTCATTGTCCGTATGAGCATGCGTGAGCTCCTGTCAGTGGGGTGTCACTTCCTAGGCACCGTCTGCCTTGTCTTTCGAGACAGGGGCTCTCACTGTCCTGAGGCTTGCTGGTTTGGCCAGCTGTCTCCATGGCCCAGAACTGGGATAAGAGGCACACCGCCACCCTTGGCTTTCTATGTGGGTGCTGGGATTGCACCCCAGTCATCATGCTTGAACAGCAAGCGCTGTGCTATTGAGCCTTTTCCTCACCATGAATGTTTTCAGCGACCTAGTGACAGGAGAGACAGCAAGAGTTACATGGGGGTAGGGACATGGCCAAGGTAAGCAAAGAATTGGACTGGGTTGGAACCCAGATCAAATGGCTACCTGCTCTCCAGTCAAGAACTTCCAAGAGAGATACATAGTTTGCACAGGTGACAACCAAGAGGCACTGAGCCACACCCCAGCCCCTCACTGGGGGATTCTAGGCAGGGGCTCTATCCCTGAGCCACACCCCAGCCCCTCACTGGGGGATTCTAGGCAGGGGCTCTACCACTGAGCCACACCCCAGCCCCTCACTGGGGGATTCTAGGCAGGGGCTCTACCACTGAGCCACACCC
>NW_026596466.1:2670879-2685015 GCF_907164565.1 Psammomys obesus | reverse complement strand
CCACTGAGCCACACCCCAGCCCCTCACTGGGGGATTCTAGGCAGGTGCTGTACCACTGAGATTTCTTTGTTTTTTATTCAGATAAGCAGTCTTGCTACATTGCCCTAGCTATCCTTGATCTAGTTCTATTGCACAGGCTGGCTTAAGCTTTCAGGCAGATCCTGCCTGTTGAGTAGCTGTGACTATAGACTGGTAGCAGTGGACCAAAAGTAATGCCTTTTTTTTTTTTTTAAATTAAAGAAGGGCAGCTTAAATCTAGAGGTTTTCCAAAATACTGATAATAAATACCAGTGACCTCCCCACCCCTCCATAACCAGCCTACCCAGGTTCCCACCAACATGGCTGAAAAGTGTCCTGACTTAGAATTTTCTTTGTTCTGTTGCTAAGAAAAGCCCAAAACTTTTACCACTGGTACAGGCCACAGACGCTCTCCAAGGACATGCTTAGCAGTGGGTGGGTGGTGGGAGTCAAGGGTCTGTTTGTGGATTGCAGAAGATTTACCTAATCGTCACAAGATGCTAGGCACAGAGGCAGTTGGTAAATGCTATTTAGGGGCTGAGATGCCCCAAGTTACTTGTAGGCCCACGACTTCCACCTGGTGACAAACGTTGGCGTTCTAACTGGTTGTCAGCCATGGAGAATGTTTAACAGTGGGAGGGGTTTTTTTCTGGGAATGTCAGTTAACACACAGAATTGAGAAATGGCCACAAGGCAAGTCCACTTCAAGCTCCAGGACAGCGTGTTCATGCGCGGGTCACTTTAACATAACCAACAGTGGGGAACTTACAGAGCCGGCGTCCGTCTCAGGCCCATCTCCTCCGGGGAGAGATGTGGAACACCGTTTCTGCCTGGACGGTCTCTCGCAGAGGGGCCTTTGGGGTACAGGGTGTAGCAGGTGCATCCAGTGTTGGGCCCGTGGACGGTGTGAGCCCCAAGACAGCTGAGTATGGCCCACAAAGTCATGAACTTGCTTAAGACCTTACAAAAAGTTTTTATCGTGTTATTAATTTTTCAAGCTCATATATATTGCTTGCTGTGCACACCCTACCTCACATGGCCTCCTAGCTTCTCTTTTCTCCTCCGATCCTCCTCTCATGGCTATGTGAACAGTGCCAGCTGTAAGACAGACACACAGTGTCTTTGTTCACTTGGGGACTTCAGAGGAAATACGCAGGAGTGTTTTGGCTGGGCAGTGATTTGTTTTCATAACTTGATTGCACGGTTCTCAAGCATGAACTCTGCACATGACAACTTCTATCACAATGTCAAAAGGTTAGACATTCCTGGAAGCAAATGAGAGCCAAGAGGGGCGGTCTTCCTTCTGGAAGTGTGGGGCTTTCTCTTTGAAAAAAAGTAGGACAGACCTGGGGCGCACATCATTGGAAACCCTGGGCAAAGTGTAACCTTTCCAGAGGCCCTGCCCATGCGTTTGACCTACTGGAGCTGCTGCTGATAGCACTCTCTGGAGGGAGACTGTAGGAAGCATGTCCCCTCCACATGGCTCTCCAGTCACTGTGACATCTACTTATTATATAGTGTTGAGAGTGCAGGAGTCTCTAAGGCCTACAACCATATCCCCTGGTCACCCAAGCTCTGCCTCCCCGTGATGGAGTGAGATGGGAGAAGAGGAGGCCTAGCAGGACTGGCCAGCCATCTTTAGGTTTCAGTCTTGGGCCCCATGACAGTGAGAAAAGCTGGTCTGTCAGAGACAGGCAGTGGCCATAATGGCTGTTCAGAGGCCTGGGGTCAGCATCTCAAGATCACTGGACATCACTGTGGACACGGCTGAGGGTCTTGTCTGCTGGTCTGTGTGGAAATGATAACCACCCTGTCGATGACCCGAGGTGGCTAGGGCTTAAGGTCAGGGTGTGCTCAGTCTGTGTTGACTGTTGGGAAAATGGCCAGGAAGCTTGGAAACCCCTGGAGCCAAAGGCTGAGCCAGGAGGACCAGGAGTCGCAGAAGTGCAACCTGAGGCCTCCGGGGAACTGGCCTGGCTGTGTAACGGAGGAGCCGTGCTCCCGCAGGAGGTGAGCAGACACTCCGTCCTGGTCCCTGCAGGCGGCCCCCTCATAGGCCGCCCCCCACCCCGGCAGGCAGGAGGACCAGTGCAGCCTCGATGCTTTTCTCTTTCCCCTGCTGAGTCCCCCTAGTTTATCGCGAGCACTGGGTGGTCATTAATTTTTTTTTATGTCACAGCACCCCATCCATTCTGGTTTTAATCAGAAGCCGGGCCACACGTGGTCTGTGAGCCCAGAAGGCAGTCTGCCCCACACCTCACTGTTGGGTTTGGGAAATTGGCAAGGCTTCTTCCGAAGCCAGCAGGCGGGCACTGGGGTTGCTTGGTTGGAGGGATTTTATCATTAATAATGTCTGATCAACCATGACCCCTTCATAATCAAGGAACTCAGAGAGACATGCAGAGCCAGCCAAACCCTGCCACTCTGGAGTTACGGAAATTAACAGAAGGGGTGTTCGGCTGTGGAGGCTCCGGCCTCGGGTCTGGGTGGGGAGGCTGAGGGGCTGGGACTGTGGGAGATGAGGGTGTGGGAAGGGGGCTGAATACCCCAGTGTGCAGGTGTAACCAGGCCCGAGCCCTGCCCGCTGCAAGCACCGTTGCTCATGAGAACTGTGAAATAACCCGCTTAGGGCATGCTGGCCTCCCCTGCTGGGCTGAAGGGAAGGAAGGGCTGTGCCATGGGAGGGGAGATGGAAAAGGATGGAAGAGCCAGAGGCCTGGGCTCAGGACGCCTCCGGTGGGGAGCAATGTGGGGCCCGGGTCTGGTGCTATTCTCTGAGTGGGCAGAGTCCTGGGGAAAGATGAATCTGTTTTCACATCTTGTTCCCATGAAGGATGAACAGGGAGACAAGTTTCACAGAGCGCTGAGCTCAGACAGCCCGCACTCATCACCAGGGCTGTGATCTCCCTTCCAATATGCTCCCCACAGCCTTTGGAAATCGGGAGGGAACAGAGGGCAGGCTGTGTCTGGGTTTCCGATCTGGGCTGATCATGGGGTGTCCGGAGTGTGCGTTTTCTGGGCGAGTGAGCAAAGAAATGAATGGCTAAGCTGATCCCTGACTCTGTTCCCCCGCTGTTCCCCACAGGGTACCAGATCGCCTACCGCCTGGCCAGCGGCAGTCCCCACACCTTCACCACGGTCGAGGTGGGGGCCACGGTACGGCAGTTCACAGCCACCGAGCTGGCCCCGGAGTCTGCCTACATCTTCAGACTGTCTGCTAAGACGAGACAGGGCTGGGGCGAGCCACTGGAGGCCACAGTCATCACCACTGAGAAGAGAGGTGAGACCCCAGGCTCCAATCCGACTGTGGGGGGGGCACACGGGTGTCTCTTCAGCCCCTCTGATCACCACCGCGCCTGGAAGCCTGAGCCAGGCATAGAGCTAGGCAGGTTGTCTTTTTCACTTTTGTAAGTGTGTGTGGCGTATGTGTGTGCTCAGATGTGTATGTGCAGGTACTCATGCATGTGCATATATGTGAGGCCAGAGGCCAGCTGTCTTTCTTTAATCCTCGCTACCTTGTTTTATTGAGACAGTTGACAGTTTCTCGTTGCTTTTGGAGCCAGCTGTTAGGGCTAGACTGGTCCCTGGCTCTAGGGGCCCACCTGTCTCTGCATCCCCAGTTCTGGGGTTAAAGATACAGGCCGTGGTGTCCGGGTGTCTGCGGCTGCTGGGGATCAGAGCTCGGGTCCTCCCGCATGCTCTGCGGGTACTGTACTGCTGAGCCATGTCCCCAGCTCTGAGCGAGACCTATTGTCAAAGCCTCTTCACAGCACAACTCTTCGCCACCTGGCCACTGTCTCAGACCGTCGGGCATGTTATGGAGGCCTGGAGGTAAGAAGCCCAGCTCAGAGAGGCTGTGTAACTAGCCCAGGATAGCACGGGGCTTTGTCTAGGGCCGTGGTTCCCAGCCTTCCTGATGCTGAGACCCTTTAATACAGTTCCTCATGTTGTGGTGACCTCCAACCATAAAATGATCTTTGTTACTACTTCATAACTGCTATTTTGCTACTGTTATGAATTGTAATGTAAATGTCTGACATGCAGGGTATCTGATACGCAACCTCTGTGTGTGTTGGGGGGAGCCACAGATTGAGAACCACTACTCTAGAACCTTCCACCGAAGCCCAAAGGGCATCTCCTCAGAAGCCATGCCTCCAGGCAGAGGTGCTATGGTCTTATCTTCCCTGAGGAGACATAAACCAACAATGACTAAACAGGGGACAGCCAACAGACGAAGAGCGCCATGAAAGCTCAGCGTGGAGAACCAGGGAGTGTGTTGGATCTGTGGTTTCCTGTGCACAGGTGGTAGGGCTTCACTTACAAGTGTGTGGGTGATCCCCAAACAGCTGTATCACCACAAAGTGATGACCTCATGGAGTCAGCCTTCCACTTCTGTGTAGTCTAGTCTCCCAGCATCACTCGCAGCTAGCTCAGTGGGAGAGAGGAGGGAGTAATGGTGGGATCCCAGGTGTGGGTCCTCTAACCCTCCTAAGCTCCATCATCATTACCACAGGTACTGCTAATACTTTATTCTTCTGTTCAGTCAGTCACTGTGACTACCTTTCCAAGACAATCTCTACTCTAAAATAGCAATGGCATCACAGCCAGACCCAGAGGTCTGGGCCCTGAGCAGGAGGAGCTCAAGGCCTGGGTCGTGAGGCCTCTGGCACACTCTTCCCCTCTCTTTGCTATGGCACCAGCTTGGGAGGCCTGCATGGGGGAGTCAGCCCAGTGGCAGGGCTTCTGGCTGCCCCCCCCCACCATCAGCAAGGCTCAGGAACTGCACTGGTGTGACGTGAACGCTCATCCCATGTGACTGAGTGCCCCTACTGCATCTGTGACCACTTTTATTGCAAAAGCTAAAGCAGGCCATTTCAGGGAGCGAGGAGTCGAACTCAGAGCGCTTAAATCTCACAGAGCAAGGGGGCTGACACGGAGCTCACACATCATGCTCCAAGGATCGCCGTCTCCCGTGTCCCACCCTCACCAAAGCCCGCTAAGGTTTTATCAGGGAAGAATCCGAGTCCCCGCCAAGGAGAAGCCTGCTGGGCAAAGAACGGGTCATGTTGTCCAGAGACTCACCATGCCTGCCCTCGTGCTACTCACGCCATCGCTCCTCATCTTTGCAGAGTGAACACCAACAGGATGAAGTCGGGTCTCACCCCCTGTGCCTGAACCCTGGGGCCCCGGGGCCCACCAGCCTTCCCTGGGTGGAGCCAGGGTCCCCCACTCCCACCCCAGTGGCTGCAGGCTACTCAGGCTGCCTGTCTGCAGGATCCACCAGGCAGAGCACGCCTCTGCTCCTGGGGTTTTCCCAGCCTCAAGCTGACAGTCAGCCTGTGTTAGCCCTTTATTACTATGACAAAATACTGCAGAAAAACAACTTAAAAGAAGAAGGTTGACCATGGCTCAGAAGTTCATGTGTGTTCTAATATGGCTGGGGTGTCTGGGGCTGCTGGGGTACAGAGGAGCCTTGTTTATGGGGCTGGTCACCCCTGCAGAAGGTTTTATCCTCACAGCAGGGGCTTGCCGGCTGTAGGGGTTGGGATAGGCTGATCTCTCTAGGATAAAGATCGATTGTCTTAAAGCAGTCAGCTGACATAGCCCCTGCTGGCCTTGGGCTCCAGGTCCTCTTGCTTCTATTGTTGTTGCTGGTGGTGTTTAGTTGGCTGGTTTGGTTTTTTGAGACAGGATTTCTCCATGTAGCCCTGGCTATCCTGGAACTCCCCCTTTAGACCAGGTTGGCCTCAAACTCAGAGATCTGCCTGCCTCTGCCTGCCTCTGCCTGCCTCTGCCTGCCTCTGCCTGCCTCTGCCTCCAAGTGCTGGGCCCAAAGCTGTGCGCCGTCAACACTACCACCCGGCATCCTTCTCCTCCTCAGTGATGGCTACATGTGTATGCCGTTACACCTGCCAGAGACCACACCCACCCAGGGCCTCCTTCACGTTAGGCAAATGCTAGACCCGCTGAGCCCTGACCACTCTCTTTCTGGAAGCTAACATCTTGCCCCTGCTTGCCAATGTGCAAGTATTGCCACCAAGGTTTCCCAAAATGCCGTCCGCCTCTCCTGTTAGCCAGGCCCATATGCAGGGCCCGCTGGCCCCGTTCTTGTTGCCTTCGCAGCTCTGTGAGTGGGTGCTCTCACGGGGTCCTTCGGGGGAGGATGAGCCTTCAATGCCTATGGCACCTGGCTCGGGGGAACAGGCTCCAAAAGATGGTCACTGAGGGGGCGGGGCCTCCAGGGACTGACAGCTGCAGCCTGGTCTCCAGAGTGCACAGTGTTTTCAAGAACTGATGACAAGGGTTTGTTTGCTCAGAGACCACAGGCAGCCACCGTTGGCCCTCGCCTTCTTCCCGAGGTCATGCTCTCCTTAGGAATGATGAACGTGTGTGTGTGTGTGTGTGTGTGTGTGTGTGTGTGTGTGTGTGTGTGATTGCATGCCTGCTTGTATGTGCATGTTCATATGCGTGCTTGTCTTCGGAAGTATGGACATGTGAGCGGGTGTTTGTAAGCATGCACAGGTTGGTAAAGTGCGGCCTTGGGCGTCATGCCCCGAGACGCTCTACCTTGTTCTGAGACAGGGTTTCGCACTGGCCTGGCACCTGCTGAGCTGGCGAGGCTGCGTGGCCTGTGAGCCTCAGATTACAAGCATACACCACTTCCCTTCTTTTCACACGGGTTGTGGGGATCCAGCTCTGGTCCTCAGGCTTGTACCAGCCTCACTTTACCAGCTGACGTAACTCTCCAGCCCGTCCGCACCCTGGAGGCAAAGGACAGGGATGAGAAAGACTTAGGAAGGCCCTTACAGGGCGTGAGTCAGAGCCACACGAAGACATACAAACACCCTTGAGTAGCTGAGCCAGTGCAGCCTGGTCATGCTGGCTTGTTGCCTGGAGCACAGAACCACCACTCCCTCCCAGCCTCTGAGGGGCTGGAGAGCTTGGACTTCCCACCAGATCCTAATGCAAGAGTTAGGGACGGGAGCTGGAGCCTGTGGCATTATGGCCATAGAGGGCCTCGGGAACTGGATGGGGGTCCCCGCTCTCTCTCAGGCCTGCAGAAATTGGGCTTCCAGCCAGTGTGTACACTCCCAGCCAGGACCGTTGATTGAACCAGATCGAAATGCCTCTCACAGCCTTGTCACTGTGGGGCCCACAATCGATGGCTGCTTTATTACAGGCCACACATTTTAATCAGAATCAATAATCTTCATGATAAACAATTAAACAATTATTTCTCCCTCTATAGACCTCCTCTGCTGAAGTCAGTGCAGGACAGGAACACCGTGTCAGGCACAGGTACCCAGGCAAGGCCAAGGCTGGTCCCAGACATCCTGCCTTCTAAATGTGCAGGAACCACTAACAGTGTGTACACACACACACACACACACACATACACACACACACACACTCACACACTCACACACCTCCCAGGAGAACCCAGTAGAGCCCTCTCATGTGTTAGACTCAGGTTAAATACAAAGAAGAAGAAACTAGGTTTTAAGGATATGCTAGGCCCCCAATCAGACAGTGCACGCAAAGGAGGCTCGGGCCCTCCGGAAGAGCAGTGCCTGAGCTGCCGGCTGTCACTCAGAGGCACTTGCCCTTGCCAGCAGGGGCTGGGGCCAACCAACCTATGGCTGTTTCTACAGTGAGAGCAAGCGATGCTCCTAGTCAGACCTGATCTGCTGTATCCAAAACCAGGGTGGGACAACCTCCCCCTCCCGAACCAGGGACTTCTTTCTTTGTGTGCAGGGGCAGCCCAAAAGCGCCTGTGTGTCCATGTGAGTGGGACCGAGGGTGTGGGTGCATATAGAAATCAGAGCCCAGCCCTGGGTGCTGGCTTCCTTCCTCACGTACCTCAACCCAGTTTCCTAAGACAGAGTGTCTCAGTGGGACTGGAGCTTTCCCGTCAGGTGAGGCTGGCTGACCAGTCAGCCCCAGCGGTTTGCCTGTGTCCACCTCCCTAGCACTGGGGCCTGAACTTGGGTTTTCATGCTGATACAGCAGGTACTTTCTGCTGTGCCTGTCGCACTCAGCGGCTCCCGTGGGCAGCAAGGAATGGTCTCTCCTGAGCCCCTGCTTTTCTTCTCTGGTTGCAGAGAGGCCGGCGCCCCCCAGAGAGCTCCTGGTACCCCAGGCAGAAGTGACAGCACGGAGCCTCCGGCTCCAGTGGGTCCCTGGCAGCGACGGGGCCTCCCCCATCCGGTATTTCACTGTGCAGGTCCGAGAGCTGCCTGGCGGAGAATGGCAGACCTACTCCTCATCCATCAGCCACGAGGCCACAGCCTGTGCCGTGGAAAGGTACTGCAGACCGGGCGGGGAGGGGGGGGCTCAGTGTTCATCTCCCTGAGCCTGTAGTCTTTGTCATCTGCCTCAAAATAGCAGCTGAAAGCAGCCTGGGGTGGGGGGAGGGTTGCTCTGGCTCACAGTTTAAAGCAGTGTCCCTCATGGCAGCGAAGGCCTCATTTGTTCTTCATCCCAAGGACTCCAACCCCCACCCACCCTTAAGGTGGGCCTTAGCATATTAGTTAGCCCCGTCCTAATGATGTCCTGCAAACAGTCCCTGAGGCTGGCTGGGCTCCTGGGTGAGTCTAGGTTCTGTGAGGTTGCTAGCCCATGTTAGCTATCTCACACTGCACTATCTCACCTGATACAATATTTAAGTGGCAGGTTGACTCGGGGCCTTTTCCCACATACTCAGCATTGATGTGTGTGAAATGCCTCTCCCCATCTCCCTGCCCTGTCCCTGCTTGGACCCTTCTCCCCAACTCATATCCTTTCTTCCTCTCTCCTCTCACATGTATTCTGTTGCCCTCCTACCTTTCCACCTCTAAGCCTCCTTTTAGCCTCTCGTGGACCTCTTTATATTTCCCCGGCCTCTACCCATACTCGCTCCCACAGGAATACACGTTTGTAAAAGGTAGCAGTTAAGATCTGAGCACCATAGAGAACATGTTGACATGCTAACAGAAGAACAATTTTTAATTAAAAATTTTAAAATTAAAAGCAGTTTAAAGGTATTGGAGGAAAAGGAGTCCCTACTAAGATGAGGGTCCTCACTCTGAAAGTCCCCACCACCACCCTCCAGCTCACACAGTGGGTATCTGTGAGTCCACAGAGATGTCCTACTGAGAGCTAGCCCCCTGTCTCTGTTGACACTTCCGGCACCAAGGACCCAAATCTTTAGGGCTTCCACATTCCAGGCTCAAGGACTTGGGAAGCAAGAAGGTAGGAGCTGGGAAAAAGGCAGCAGGAACAAGATGGTGGCTAGAGGGAAAGGCCAGAGAGACACCCCTCCTTTTTGAGGTTCAATATCCCCACCTCTTTGTCTGACCACCTGAAAGGCAAGATAAAAATCTCAGCCCTGTTTTCATAGCCTTCTGAGTAACCACAGACCCTGTGTTTGGTAAGGAGAGGCCCCTGTTTCAAGATAGACGGTTTCATTTGGTCCAGAGAAGGCTGTCACTTTCCGAACAGTCAGGAACCAGGATGGAAGCCAGTCTCACACAGCATCCTGAGAGGCTCTTTTGTCTGCTGCTGTGGCGTCACCCCTAATAACCCGAACAGCTAAGCTTACTTCCATCTGCCACACGAGATCAGCTAGTGGAGAGACAGGAGTTTGACTCTGGAGATCTAGTGGCTGGGGCTATCTGCTCAGGTGCTGTGGTCTGGAGCACAGCATGGGCATGGGAGGTGAGCTGCTGGCATTGAGAGTGAGCACCTGCGCTGACTGGGGCCTGGGACTATTAATGGGGAATGATAGGCATAATAATGGTAAGACAGCAGCACGCCTGCGATGATTGTCCAGAAAGGAAGCTGACACTTAATTCTCTTTAGATGGTACAGCTGACACCTTAAGAGGAAAGGGCCTGGATGTAGGAGGAAGAACACTAGGTGGAAACAGTACAGTTATGGAGATCTAGACACGATAGGGTCTGTGTCTAGCTTAAGAAAGATGAGCAAGTGAGCAAGCGAGTGAGCACATGCACGAGAGAGAGGGACAGAGAAAGACAGAGTCGAAGAGACAGAGACAGAGAGAACCAAGGTCTAACCCCCTCAGGCTGTGAGGTCTATTCAAAGTAACCATGAAGGGTGGACCTGTGTCTAACTGAGGGACTCCAGGCTCCCCTGGACTCAGCCTCAGGGCTGATCTTGGAAAGGGGATTCAGACAGGACAGGGTAGTAGCTCAGGGTAGTTTAATTGGAGTGAGCGAGGAAACAGAAGTGTGTCCTTATGCAGAGCAGAGCAGAGCAGCGACTCTCATCCTAGCTGGCAGGAGACCTGCCTCTTTCTCTCTTCCCCTTCTCTGTGATTTCCCAGGGTGGGCAATTTCAGGAAAGAGGCATACTTCTCGTGGGTAAAGCCCACTTTACCCAGAATTCAGTCTAAGTAAATGTATAAGATCCCGGAATGTGTATGTATGTGTATATGTATGTATAGGGGCTTGGTGCTCTTAAAGTTAAAGGTCTCCATAGGAGAAGGGGCAGTAGTATTCTAGCCAGGCTAGCCAGGGGAGGGAGTTCCAGGGGTTGCGTTGGCCTGACGTAGCATGGACCACTCCTGCCCGTTTTCTCTGCTCTCTGTTTGGGAGCTCTGACCTGGCCCGTCTGGAGTTAACCAACACTGTTACCTTTACGTCTGTGTCAGAGTCCCTGAGCAGGCCAACCTGCTGCTCTTTATGTCCTGTCTTGGGAGCCCTGATGGTCAGTCTCTCCAGGAGTTAGCTCCTGCGTAACACAGCCAAGTTGCTACCCTAACAGGGTAGCCTCCCAGAGAAACTGAACACAGAAGAAAGAAGGGGACACAGGGGCCGTAGGCAGGACGCACACCAGGGACCTCAGGGGGCTTGTGTGCTGGCACTAGGCCCCCTCTTCCATGGAGTGCCCACTACCACAGGCACAGTGCATGCAGCTAGAAAGCATTGTATCCACAGCGGAAGGAATGACCACATAAGAGCAGGAGTTTGCAAAGAAGTTCGCTGCCCCTTGGTCCACGTGAATCTTCAATTCTTCCTCTGTAAAATTTAAAAGTGCTGACGTGTAAATCCAGGTGCAGTTGGCTAGGGTAGTACAGGTGGGTTTCATAGTCTCCGTTCTTCATGATGCAAATAATGTGTGTGGAGTGTGTGAGTGTGTGTGTCCTATTTGGGATTCAACCCAGTACCTTGTGCATGCTGAATAAATGCTTTGTCATTGTTTTTATCCCCTCACTGGGGGATTCTAGGCAGGAGCTCTACCACTGAGCCACACCCCAGCCTTCCTTTTACTTTTTGAGATAGAATGGTGTACAACTTAACTTACTCTGTAGCCGGTGTTCTAGTTTGGTTTCTGTTGCTGGATAAAATACTGACCAGAACAGACCTGTGGAGGAAAGGGCTTGCTTTAGCTTCCAGGTTGCAGTCTATCATCAAAGGAAGCCAGGGCTGGAGCTCAGGGAAGTGAACCAGGAGGAGGCAGGAACTGTGGAGGAACGGTGCTTACTGGCTTGCTTCCCTGGGCTTGCTTAGCTACCTTTCTTCCGGCGTACCTGCCCAGGAAAAGGAAAGGCCACAGCGGACCCTCCCACATCAAGTAGCAATATGATGGGGACAATTCCTCGGTGGAGGTTTCCTCTGCCCAGGTGTGTTCAGGTATGCAGACAAGCCTTGAAGTTTTGTCCTCCTGCCTCAGCCTCCCGAGCAGATCCCAAATGAACACCATGAAGCCTAGCTGGGTCTTTGAAAGGTAGTTTGAGTGCCTGTGAGATAACTAGGAAAGAGCGGCAGCATTGGCATACACTGGATGGGGTGAGCAGGGCGCCTGAATGTGCAAAGCAGTGAGTGTGATAGAGCTTAGTCCCTGTGCTGTGACTCTTGGATGCTTAGAAGTAAGAGCCGAGGTAACAGGAGTTCTCTCAAAATCGCGCCTGAAGCCTGGGCAGCATCCGAGTTTGGAAGGCAAGGCACACGGAGTGTGCAAAGAGTCATCCACAGTGTGGGTGAATTTCACCTCACCCACAGAGGCAGGGCGAAAGTAGCGTCCATTAATTGTCCACCGTGTGCCAAGATCGTTAGATTTCTGATGGTGATTCAATGTTCACAAATGATCTCAGGGGCTCCAATCTCCATTTTTACAGGGGAGAAAGTGAGGCCCATAAAGATCAAATGACCGGTAATGGCGGGACTAAATTTGAATTCTGCTTGGCCAACTCCCCAGCAGAGGCACAGGTCACCCTGGAGGCATGGAGGGGGCGGGGTGGGGAACTCCAGGGCAGCCCTGTCTTTCCTTTATTAGGGAGTCCTTGAGATTGGCCTTGATGCAGGCAGGGTGGAGCCATGGATTTGGGACTGAGGTGGGAGGGAGGAGGGTGGGGGAAACAGCTGTGGTCAGAGGCCCAATCCGCAGAAGTGGACCAGGCCAGAGGCATTTGCAGCTAGGATGCTAGTGCCAGGGAACACGGAGCTAGCTTAGAGCCGGTCACCATCATCACAGGACTCATCTGGGCACAGGCCTCGCTCCATGTCCCTCTCGTGTTTGCAGAGTGCAGAGCTGGCTTCCTGCCTGCAGGGTTAGCTCCCAGGCATCCGCCGTGGATGAAGTCCTGGTAGAGCCTGGTCTGCTGCAGCCCTCCGTTTCTCGCCCTCCTTCACCCTCAGCCTCGCTTGTCAAAGCCGGTCTGGTCCATCCAGCCCCTGCACACACCACTTCCTGCACACTGCTGTCTGTGTTGAGCAGGGCTCCCGGCACAGGGAGGGCAATAGAGAAAGTGTCCTTGGGGAGCGTGCAAAGGCCCCTTAAGGGTCAGCGGTCCTCAGTCTGCACTGATGGACGTGATCTCAGCTTTCCCCGTTCTAAATGCAAGGCACTTGTCCTGCTTCTTCTGTTTCTAATTTTTAACTTTGCTTTAAATTTCTCTCTGTTTTGCACATACATCTATTGAAATACATCATGTCTACTCTCCAGCTCCCTCAATATCTCCCACAACACATCCTTCAACACACCTGTCCCGCTAAGTCCAGGTAGTGCCGACAGTCTGTGCGTGCGTGTGGGCATCCCCTGGGAGCGTGAGCAGCCCGCCAACCCGTGGGCACATTCACAAAGAAGAACCATCTTCTCCAGGGGACTCTGCACCCTCTTCTGGCCTCCGAGACAGCTGCATGCGTGTGGCACACATATATACACTCAGGCTCATACACATGTTAACAGTATTTTAAAAAACATAAAATAAATAAATCTTCGGGCTGGAGAGATGGCTTTGTGATTCAGGGCACTTACTGCTCTTGCAGAAGAGCCTGGTTCAGTTCCAGGCATCCACAGGCAGGTGACTCTCGGCTGCCTGTAACTCTAGGTCTTGGGGATCTAACATCCTTTTCTGGCCTCCATGGCACCTACACACACGGCATGTATAAAGTCACTCAGGCCCTCACATTAAATAAGTAAATAAACAGATAAATAAATCTCCCCCTACCTATGGCTTTCTCAGCTATGGACTTCTGAATAGCTGAGTAGCTATTCAGACTGTAGTAGCAGGCGTAAAACCGCTTGTGTGGAGCAGGACTCAAATCCAATCAGAAAGCGGTTGCTTACCCCATCACAGTTGTGCCACTATTATACATCTTGCCTGGCAGGTCAGTGTTACAGCATGTGACACACACGTACCCTCTTCTCCTCCCTTCCCAGGGGGTTGTGGAGCAGCGCTGCCACCATAACGTATTGATTTCTTCAGCAAAGCGCTGTTGAGCATCTCCAGGTGCTGAGCACAGTTCTCAGTGCTCAAGAGGCAGGAGCTCCTGAGGCTGTCCCAGCTGCCACCTTTAGGGATGTAGAATGACAGTGTGGCCATGATAAAGAAGACACAGGAGGACCAGGGATGTGGCTCAGTTGGTAGAGTGCTTGCCTGGCACACACAAAGCTCCCGATACCACATGGAGCCAGACGTGGTGATGATGCCTCCAATCCCAGGTCTTGAGAGATGGAAACAGGAGGATCAGGCTTCAAAGTCATCTCAGGTGCATAGTAAGTTCACTGCCAGGCTTAGCTACAGACAGCTAAGCCTGTACAGGGAAGGAAGGAAGGAAGGAAGGAAGGAAGGAAGGAAGGAAGGAAGGAAGGAAGGAAGGGAGGGAGGGAGGGAGG
>NW_026596466.1:2657840-2670779 GCF_907164565.1 Psammomys obesus | reverse complement strand
AGGGAGGGAGGGAGGGAGGGAGGGAGAAAGGAAGGGAGAAAGGAAGGGAGGGAGGGAGGGAGGAAATGGAAAGGAAAGAAACAGGGCAAAGGGACATCCAGGATAGTTATCATGTGGCAGACATTTTAACTTTTTAAGATAATGTCTAAGAAATAATAATGATAACGTGTGTGTGTGTGTGTGTGTGTGTGTGTGTGTGTGTGTGTGTGTGTGTGTGGAGTATGTGCACATGTGTGTGCACATGCAGACACATTTGCGCACAGCTTAGATGAGGACGACATGTGTCCTGCACTATCTTATTCCGTTGAGACAGGGTCTCTTACTGAGCTAGTCTGGCAGGTAGGAACCCCCCACAGTCACCCCCTCTCTAGCCTCTCCTTCCCCCAGCACTGGGTTTACGCATACACAGCCTCACACATCCATGTGGCATTAGGGCTTGAACTCAGGTGCAACTCTTACCCACCAGGCCATCGCCCCAGCCCCCATCTGCTGCTTTAAGCGAGGCTTACTGCAGAGTCTCCCAAGCGCCTCCTCTGACGGACCTCTGAGACGCCTCTCCATGTCTGTTAGCTGCCCCGATGGGGATTTGAGGAGGCGTCTGCCAAGCAGCCCATCCAAGCATGTGTGGGGTGGAACTGGAAGGTAGATGTCAGAGCCCACATTTTTAAGGGCCTCATGCTGCCTTCAACACCAGGGAAGCAGCTAGCTAGTCAGATGTGAGGCTGGGAAGGAACAGGGGATAAGCAGGCCTGTATCACTGAGACTGGACACGGTAGCTTCAGGGAAGCCGAGAACAGCTGAACGTGGTCTGCTTGAGCTAAGCAAAAGCTGTCCCCAGGAACCACACCAAAGATCATTCTGGTGGGCCTTCAGGGGCTTCTCTGTTAAGGTGAGTTAAGCCAACCAAGACCAAGCTCTCCTGGTTGCTGCTGGGGAGGCCAGGTCTGCAGGGGTCTAGGGACTGGCAAGGCCAGACTGTTCCAGGTACTGAGCACAGTACCCCTTGAGGCTTTAAACAAATGCTGTAATCCAATGTATTCAGAGGGAAAGGAGCACAAAAGTGCTCTGACATGGTGTCTACACAAAAACATAGCTGTCACCTCAAGGGACAGAATTTATTCCCAAGTCAACTATGAGTGACCGTAGTGCAGGCTGCCCCAAATACCGCATTCCACTGTGGTAACAGTCTCATGAAGCTCTTAAATGACAGAACAGAGCCCCAAGTGAAGGCGATTTCAAACACAGTGGTGGAAACTGCAGGTAGGAGGTTACAGCAGAGCAGGGAAGTTCGCTACAGCCGCAGATGCTGTCTGGGGACTTTCTTAGCCTTTGGGTTGGAGGGAGCCAGAGGTCTGCCTAAAAGTCACGTGGAGGCTAGGTCAGACACAGAGGTGGGCGTCAGTGGCTGTTCAGGGGGCAAGTGGGAGGCCAAGGCAACTTCCTCCCAATATTGTAGAAGTTCTAATCAGCCAAGCAGCCTCGCAGAATGACCTTTTTCCTTTTTTCTCTCCTTTCCTTTCTTTTCCTTTCCTTTCCTTTTCTTTCTTTCTTTCTTTCTTTCTTTCTTTCTTTCTTTCTTTCTTTCTTTTCTCTCTCTCTCTTTCTCTCTTTCTTTTTTTCTGGGAACTTTAGTCAATGACAGTTTCTGAAACTGATTATAAGCTTTCTAAAGAACAGAACCTGTCTTTAGCGCCATCATTTCCCTGCTGGTCCATTTCCTTCCTGCCTGATAATCCTGCCTGGGAACTTTGTCCCTAGTACAAGCTGGACAGGGCCTGCTCACCCTTGGTATAGCGTGGGCTTGGCACCTGGAAGAGATAATGGTCCTGTGGAGAGGCCTGTCTGGGGTAGGGCAGAGACACTGGTGAGTCTAAGGTTGATTGGCCATGACAGAGCCCTGACAGGAATCCTAGAGCGTGAGGGGCGAGCTTTTGCTCTGGACACATCTGAGCTAGAAGACAGATCTTTTTAGCTACTCCCTTGAGCCCAGCCCCAGTTCTACCGCTCCACCCTTGGCCTAGGTGAGCCGTAGTTTACTGTGCAGTATATCATCAAAGGGGCATTGAGTGTCCTGGGGGAGGATTTTCTCACTGGTGTATCCCTCAGTGAGACTGTCTTTCCCAGGGCACCGCGGCAGTCCGGGGGCCCCTGAAAGGCCCCGGTAGTTGTATCCGGGTAGCTGTGATTGGCAGTTCCCAGGGCAGGGGAGATGTCTGTCTACCTCTCCAGGCTGTCCGCCTCCTGGTCATTACACAGACAAGACAGACAGGGAGCCAGGTTCTCTGTAGCTGCTGATTTCTTTCCGTTACAGACTGAGGCCTTTCACTTCCTACAAGCTGCGCCTGAAGGCCACCAATGACATTGGGGACAGTGACTTCAGCGCAGAAACAGAGGCCGTGACCACACTTCAAGATGGTGAGCAAAAGCCAGCTCAGCTCAGCCCCTCCCCACTGCCGTGCTGAGGCTGGGGGACACCTTCCTCCCAGAAAGAGGCCCTGCCCCAGTCTTGGGCAGAGAAGAGGGGTCACCAGGGAGGGTGACAAGCAGCAGCAGTCCATTAGTAACTGACAGCCCGGGGCGTTCCTACACACCTCATGGTCATAAATCAAGGCCCCCCCGGAGAGCTTGAAGACGGAATGGAACTTGCTTTGATTGGCTTCCAAAACCCTCGTCCATTTAGAAATTGAATAATTAATGGGGGTCGTTAAAAATAAATGTCTGCGGGTAGCTGGGTCCAAGTAGTTTCAGATTCCCCCCCACACACACACACCAAAGCACCCCCTTCTGACCTCAGAGGCAGTGGGCTTGAAGATACATTGTCATCTCAGGGACCTGATCCTGGGTGTGGGAAGGAAGGCAGTGAGCCCCGGAGACCGGTCCATCAGACACAGATAACCTGACAAGTGGGCTGGGAAGTGGATACTGTGCAACTCCCAGATCAGCCCCGAAGCCAGGCACTTAGTTCAGCCTCCAGGGCTTTGTGCAAACTCCCAGAAAGCCCTGTCTCTTCCATTTAACGCTCCAGTGCAACGGTTTCCAAATGGGCCAGGTCCCAGCTGCCTGGTCCTGTGACCTCTCATCATGTGTCCTCGCCCTCCGCCTCCACTCTTCTCAGAGCCCGGACGGGTAACTTCTACCACACAGAGTTTCAGGCCACCTCAGGGACTAGCCCAGGAGTGGAGATGAGCCATTTTCAGCTTCCCAGACATGCTCAAGATGTTTGATGCCAAAACAAAACAGAACAAACAAAAATCAGCCCTCACCTAATGGGAATGGGAGATACTTTACTTGGGAGCCAAATATGAGTGATCATGGCCCCAGGGAACACGGATTCAGGTTGCCCCAAATACGGAAATATGTTAACAATTCCGTACGGTTTTCATGGTGGCAGAAGAAAGGAAATTTTAAACGAGAATAATTTTTAATATATTGGTGGGAACACCGGGTGAGCAGGTTCTAGTAAGCTCTGCTTTAGACCTCAGACTTATCTGGTGACAATTTGATTTTGCCTTTGCGTTCAGGAGGCTAGGGGTCTGTTTGTACACTCCAAAAGGAATGTTACATAATGTCACAATGCTGTGAGATTGCACACATTAGGCAGACAATAAGTGGCAATTTAGGGGCTTAGATAGCCCAAGATAACTCAGCTCCCAACCTGCAACATTCCAACTCTCCAGGGCCACAGGAGCTGTAATGGTGGGTCAGTCAACCTTGAAGAGCGGTTAATGTAGGTGCCCTCCACCCCCGGGGAATTTCAGTTAACACAGAGAATTTCAATGCAAAGCCAGCATCCCAGCGGTGGCTGGGTCCGTTGGCCGTGGTGTCTGGTGAAAGGGATGCTGGGCTTCCCTGAATCTCTGGAGAAACGGATCCTGTGCGCTCATCCTGAGAGCTGATGGGAACTGGGTACAGCTCTCGCCAAGAATCGGCAGAGCTCACGGGAGGCTGTGACGTACTTCTTGGGGCAGCCCCAGGAGCCTGGCAGGAGAGGTGGGAGGCAATGCAGAGGAAACCCTTCCATTCACTGCTGAAAGAATGTGGAGGAAGAAAAATCTATGGATGAACTCACTTAAAGCTGGGGGCTCTGCAGGATGGAAAGATGGCCCAGTGGGTAGGCTTGTGACCCCAGCTGGGGTTGGGGTGGATCTCAGGGGTTAGCTAGCCAGCCTCCATACGCTCCTCCCAATCCCCCAGCCCCTCGCCAGGACCAGCATAGGGCATAAACATGTGCACAGATGTAGAGAGCCTGCACATATACACAGGAAAGGGGGGTGTGGAGGATGGGTAGAGAGTCAGCATCAAATGAAAATTGGAAGAAAAAAAAAAGGGAAAAAAAAACCCACATTCGTTTTATCTTGCATCAGACACAATGGAGAGAATATTTGCAGTGGTGCTCTAACTCTTCGAAGAAGAAAAAAACCAGACACCCAGCAAGCTGCTTCCATTGTTGGGTTATCTCTGACAAACAGGGAGCACAGTATCCCGACAGGCTCCCAGCGACCTGAGAGAATAGGCCCTTTCTGGAAATCTATTCAAGGAGCTCTCCAGGCTCCCCAGGCCCCTTCTCAGTCCTTTGATATTCAAATGGCGCTTCTGAGGCCCCTATCTCTTCATCTTCCTTGTCTGAGACTTGCAATTTCCCTTTGTGGATGGATTTGCATTGTGTTTGTGGCCCTTTGTCTCCCACTGTCAGGTGGAGATTGACTGGCAAGACCAAGCCTGCCAGAGCTGGAAGAGGAGGGGCCTTTGATGACTGAGTAACATTTCCTTTTTACTATGCTAGGGGTAGAACCACAGACCTTGAAGGTGCTCAGCCAGCCCTTCACTGGAAGATTCATACTCTACCACCGAGCCACACCCCAGCCCCTCACTGGGGAATTCTAGGCAGGTGCTCTACCACTGAGCCACACCCCAGCCCCTCACTGGGGGATTCTAGACACTCTGTCAGTGAGCTGTGACCTCAGTCTTTTTTTTTTTTTTTTGCACATAGGGCTTCAGTTATGGCCCAGGATGGTCTTGAGTTTGTGACCCTTCTGCTTCTGCCTCCCAAGGTCCCCAGGATCTCAGGATCTCTGGCTTGGTGATACCTGATTCCACGTTTTCTTACTAGCCTGATATTTATCAGCTGCACGGGGTTCTGGGGCTGGATTAAAGTCCACATTGACAACAGATTAGTCTAGAACAGTGGTTTTCAACCTTCCTGACGCTGCTGTGGAGACCCCAACCATCAAATTATTTTCATTGCTACTTATTAACTGTAATTTTCTACTGTTACGAATCATAATATAAATATTTGTGTTTTCTGATGGCCTCAGGTGGCCCTTGTGAAAGAGTCATTTGACCCCGAAGGGGTTGCAACCCCCTGTTTGAGAGCCACTGGTCTAGAGGGTTGTACTGGGCTGGCCTGGAGGGTGCAGATGAGAACCGTCCAGGGACAGATTTGGGATGCAAAGTAGACAGAGCCTGGTACCCACGGGGGATGATGGAACCTGTCCAGTCCTGCCCAGCTCCATGAGTACTTATGGAGTGGACTCTTGTTGGCACTCAGGCACAGCTGAGGAGACACAGAGACGTCAATTTAGTACACGAGAGAGGACCACGTGATCTGGAGAGGGCAGAAAGGCCACGGGGAGGGGGCCTCCTACACCTGGATACATGATGAGGTCCGAAAGCAGGCTCGCGTGGCAGGAGTCAAACCAACCTTGTCCTTCCTGAGACCAAAGCAGAACCACTGAAGCTTCCTGGCTCACAGCCCAAATGCCCTTTTGCCTTGCTGGCTGGCTAGCAGCAGCCTCATCTCTAGCAACAGTCACATGCATGTTTCAGACTAAGCTCATGTGACCTCACTGTGACCACCTGCCTTGCTCATAGGGAATGAACAACCATCACCCATTATCTCAGAAAATACTGTCGGACACCCATTCCCAAAACTTGCAATCCCAGGAAGGGTCTGTTATGAAATATAATGTGTGTGGTGGGGGTTACCATGTCGGCCCCAGGCCAACGCGTGCCGCCCCCTGAGAAAGTACACCATGCCACAAATCTGGTATAAAGGGAGTTTATTGGGGGAACGGAGAGGAGTAAGGACCTGGGAAAGGGCAGCATCAACGAGCAAGCCATGAGGGCAGAGAAGAAGAGGGAGGCGCAGAGAAGGGCAGAGAGGGGGCAAGGCAGAAAAATGCAGGAAGAGAGAGAGCTGGGGTGGCGGCAGTTCTTTTATCAGGCCGCACACATCTGTTGCTCCTGGCAGTGGCAACAAGTGGTGATGCTGGGTCCTGAGGGCAGGCCAGCAGAATCGCCTGCGCACTAACAGGGGGATGGGCCTGAGCTCCCAGAGTGCTGTAGGTTGTCTGAGGGGACCCACGGGGGATCTGGGGGACCCATGGGGGATTCCAGCTCCCAACTCACCTGAATGTCCCAGCACAGTGAGAAGAGCCACACTTGTTACATTAGGCAGAGGAACGGTAGGCTAAGGGGACCAAAGGGAGGACAGCCACCCCACGCGGAAGGGCATCTGAAACCCGTCGGAGCCATTGTAACCCTGCTTTCCTCTGTCTGCTGTTCTGCAGTACCAGGAGAGCCTCCAGGGTCTGTCTCAGCCACGCCGCACACCACGTCCTCGGTTCTGATCCAGTGGCAGGTAAGAGCCGGGGACCTCACTTATTTCTGAAGCATGCTTTCATGTCCTGGTTCAGTCAACCAGGACAACTGTACAGAGTCTACACACAAGACATGCTAAGTGTATGGATGTAACAGAGGAAACAGCCTGGCTGAGTCAGAGCCCACAGCTCGGAATGACAGGAGGAATATGCAGGAAAAGGGTGGCCCCTGGCTGGGACTCCCCCAGTCCAGCACAGAGGAAGCAGGCACTCAGGTCTCCAGGGATGAAGCCTGCCCTCAGACCCATGGGCTTGCAGTACACAGGAAGAAACTCATTCTAAAAGAATTATTTTTATGACCCCGGGGAGAGGGAGCCGGCTGGGTGGCAGGGGCTTATATCTGAGGGCTGAAAGGCCAGGTCTGGGGGTCGCCTCTGACAGATACCAGTAGGTCCCTGAGCAAGAATGAACAGGACCCTCTGGCAACATGGCATAAGAACTGTGTGGCCCCACCCTGGTTCAAACATGATGGACAATTCAGAGCAGAGCCCCGGGAGTGCTGGAGCCTGGAGCCTGCACCAGGAAGAAAAAGAGAGACAGGACCAGGCAGCTGGAGGAGCCGCTTACACCCAAGCTAGCATAAAGGCCAGTGGCTCCCGGTGAAGTCCCAGCCATCCGGTGCAGCACCTGGTACCTAAGTGTTAGGTTGTATCTCACGTCAGTTTCCTTCTTCCCTGCTGAGACAAAATATCTGATAAAAGCAGCAGGGGGTGGAGCAGACTCAGGCTTATGGTTTGGGGGTCCAGCTCATCATGATGGGGAAAGAGTGGCAGCAAGGGCCGGAGGCTGCTGGTCACATTATACCCACAGTCGGGCAGCGGAGAGAGATGGAGCTGGTGCTCAGCCTGCTTTCTCCCCACTCAGTCTGGGAGCCCGGCACAGAGAATGATCTACTTACTGTTCTGGACAGTCTTTATGGTTCAGATAACCTAGTCTAGAAACTTCTTCACAGACATGCCCAGAGACCTGCCCCTAGGTGATTCTAGATCCTGACAAGTTGACAGTCAGTATTAACCCTCACAGGTTAGGATACTGCCATCGGGGCACAAAAGTGGCATCTTAGGGTTTGACCTAAGAGAGTTGGATGCTGTCGCCTTCAGGAGGGACAGAGAACAGGACTTCAGCAGTGGAGGTCTCTGCTAAGAGTGTAAGAGCTTCCCCTCAGTGATATAATCACACAGTGACAGGTGCCTTTCAAGGGAGAGCAAGATGTTTGCCAATGTTTCCTGGTGACACTGGCAGTGCCCTGCTGGGAACTTGGCCTTCTCTGGGTTCACCAGCAAGTAGGGAATAGGACAGAACAGGAGTATCAGCAGAGGCCCCCATCTGCCCCCATACATCAACGAGCAGATCGTGGCAAATTGCAGAGGGTCTTGACCTCAACCTGCCAAGGGCCATGTGACCCACTGAAGCCTCTCTGCAACTGGGTTCTTAAACACAGCGGGTGTCTGAGATGCTCCTTCCCAGAATTCCACATCCTCCTTCCCCACGGGCCTTGCTTCAGCCCTGGCTTCTGATAGGAGCTGTGCTGAGAGGCCGGAAACCTTCCAAGCAGAAGTTCCGAGTCCTGGGTGCTGTGTCTCGCCCTCCACAAAAATACCAGGGGAAGAAGAGAGGACTGGTCGGTCTTTCTGTTGAGAGCTAGGACGGGAACACAGTCCCATGCTGTCGCCTTTGGGAGCCCAAGGAGGCCCTTTATTCTTTTAGGGACCTTGACTCAAATAGAGCCAGATCCTCGGGGTTTTTTGGGTTTTGGTTTTGTTTTTTACTGTCAATTGGGTTCTGGTAAGATCCCTGGAAAGCTGTAGGTTACACCTGAGAGAGGAGAAGGGCCTTATGCAAATGTTCCTTGTATCTGAATTGATTCTCAGCCAATGAAAACTTCACCCAGACTCTGAGGTAAAGAGCTTCTTTTCTTCCCCCCTCAAGCCCATAATTCTCCCTGCCTTTCTATACTGCCTCCACTCCTACTGTGCCAGATTCTAGTAGGAAATTAGCGTTTTGTGTGTAGATGAGGCATCTGGCCTGCCAATAATGAGATATGTGTCTTTTCCATCGGGGCGGTGAGGCCTCCGGGCAGGGCACACCGTCCCCTTTGGATAAAGTTGTCGTGGCCATAAGCTGCTGCCGGGCCCAGTCCGTAACAGCACAGGTGTCCAGCCTCTGCCGTGGGTACTGGATAGCTCTGTGAAGTGGCACAGAGCCGCACCGGAGGAACTTGGCATATGTACCCATCAGCTGTGCTCTCCAGTGTCCAAAAGAACAAACAGATTTCAAAAAGCCCAGAGCAAGAGGTGGCCCGTCCAATGTATTGTAGAAATAAATGCCTGTCAACCAGCAGGCGATTGAAACACAATTAAAATTACGAGTAATTTAGGAATTCAGGGACCGGAACAAAGAAAGAGGAGCTGGATTTAAATATAGATTCCTGTTCCCCATAAAGCATCTCACCTGTAATCTTTTGGTTTTTTTTTTGTTTTGTTTTGTTTGTTTGTTTGTTTTTTTGGCAATTGGCTTTAAAAAAAACACAAACATGGGCTGTAATTTGAGGCTGTGAGTTCTCCTCAGTGCCTCCCCATTTCGGGCTGCTGGGCTCAGGCCTCTTAGTGAGACTATCACACTTCGCCTTTAGTGGGGTCCAACTCTGCTCATGCCTTAGGACTCGAATGCGCGTCCCAAGTGGGGGTGACATCGCCTTTGCAATGAGCCCTGTTTGTCCAATGACACCTCAAGGGGGTTGTTTCTCCTTTCACTAACAAAACATCTGACGAGAGCTGACTTAACGGAGGGAAAGGCTTGTTCTGTCCCAGCTCTAGGGTGCAGTGGGTCATGGGAGCGGCATGACAGCAGTTGCGTGCTCTGTGAGGAGCTCTCCATTGTATCCAGGACCACGGCCCATGGAAGAGTTTCACCCACGTTTCGGGAGGGTCCTCCCTGCTCAGTACACTCTAGAAACTTCCTCACGGGCATGCTCAGATACTTACTGACAAAGGAAAGACCTGCTGTCACTCTTCCTTCTGTGAGTGTGATGGCGGCCAAGACAAAGGCCACGAGGCCTCAGGCCTGTGCAGCTGAGCTCCCGGGCTTATTTCCTTTTCTCTCCTTGCACTGTCATGCACAGAAGCATGACAAAGCAATGGAGAGAGATCTCTAGCTGTCCCCAAGGGACAAATGAACATACTCGATGGGTGGGTAGGGACAAGGCAGAGAGAAGGTCCAGCCTGGGCAAAGTCTCAACTATAAAGTTGCTGGCTGCCATGGTGTGGATTTGGTATGGGCCCCCAAAGTCTGATGGCTTGAATGCTTGGTTTTGGATACCAGTAGTCAGCTTTGGGGCTTCAGGGAGATGGTTGGATAAGGGATCTGACTAAACTATCGATGGACCCGGAAGTGGAAGAGACTGTTGGGATGTGGTGGAGTTTCGGAGAGAGGGATCTGAGCATAAGAAGTGGTTTACTAAGGGCATGCCACCTGTGTGTGTCCGTGTGTGTGTGTCTGTGTGTGCATGTATATATATATATATGTGTGTGTGTGTATATATATATATATATATACACACATGTATATATATATACACATATATATGTATACACATATACATATATATATATATATATATATATATATATATATATATATATACACATACATGTATAAGTATCTTTAGGAAGCTCATAAAATAGATTTCCATGTGGCTTTTCGGACACAGTTTGGTTAGTTCTCCCTCGGCCTCCTGTCCACTGTGAGGCGACCATGTGCTCCCCCTGCCTCAGCCGGCCTCACCACAGGCCCAGAAACAGTAGAGCCAAGGAACCCATGGCCAAAGCCTCTAAGACCATGGGCAAATCAATCCCTTCCTCCCTCCCAGGTGCTCTCACAGGTGTTTAGCACGTGGCAGAAGGTCGAGGAACACACTGTGTTTAATGCTGTATTTGAAATGAAGACCACCTGGGATCCTGTGTGTCCCTACACCACTGGGACTTAGTCCCATCGGGAAGCCTGATGCCACTGTCCAAGACACGAAGGCCACAGGGTGTAGTAAGCCTAGACCCGGGGGCCTCAGCAGTGCTGCTGGATTTGGGCTTTAATCCTAGCTCCACCTCTTGCTCTCATGAGGCCCCGGTGAGTGATTTACTTCCCTGAATCCGAGGTCCCTGGTGCACCATGATGGGCTTTGCTCTGTAGCATCCCTCCCTCCTGAGCAGAGAGGCAGCGCTGAGCAGAGTAGAGGCCGCTAGGGGACCCAGCCCAGTCCTTTCAGGTAGCCGGAAAGAAGAATGCTTTCTTAGTTACTTTTCCCACTGCTACAAGATACCTGATCAAAGCGACTGAGGGGCCTACGGTCCTTCAGGGTGGGGAAGCCTGGGCAGCAGAAGCCTGAAGTAGCCTGAACCATTTCTTTCTTCTACAGTCAGGAGGCAGAGAATGATGACTGCCTCTGCTCTGCTCTCTCTCTCCACTTACACAACCCAGGTTTCCAGCCAGGGGATGGTGCTGCCCACGGTGGACAGGCCTTTTCACCTCCATTAACCCAATCAAGATAATTCTATAGGCATACCCTGCCCCCGGGGAATTCAACGGGTACCTGAGGAGGGGTAAAGGAATGAGGAGACAAAAGGCACAAAGAAGGAGAGCAAGTGTAGGATCTGATCAAGCTCTCAGTTTATTTGAAAAATTTCACACAACTTTGTAGGGAGAAGGCAGGGAGGGGAAGTGCATCAGCAGAGTAGTTTATGGTGTAGGAGATAGCAGGGTGGTTTACAGTGCAGGAGATACCACAAGAATGTTTGCTAAGATATCTCAAGATGCTCCAAGCCCAATGGCAGATGTTCTCACAAGTTCCTGGAACATAAATCTCTTACCCATAACCTTAAAGGCCCTGGTGCAGCTGTCGGTAACTTTCCACTAATTGGCTTTGGCTCCCAGCAACACCCAGAGCCCCATTTCCCAGGTGATTCTAGATCTCATCAGGGTGACAGTTGAGATTAACTACCACAGAGGCTGCTGGGAAAGTCCTGCTCCTCTCAGCACAAGTCCCTCCCTCCACTCTCTTCTGCCAACCTCACAAGGCACTGTCCTTCTGAGCGTTTCCCAGGGACCATTCTCCTCCTGAGCAGTGGGTGATGACTCCCACGACTGTGTCATCTGCATTTGAACAGGGACTTCTGAAAACCCTTCTTAGACTCAGAGCCTGCCACAGGATAGGGGGTGGGCAGAGGAAGGCAGCATTAGGAAGAGCCTCCAGGGCCCTCTGAGCCTCTGCCCACACAGATGGCCAGTCCAGGGCAGAGTGACATCCCCCTGCTCTCCAGCGTGTCCAGCTCTTCTCTACAAGCTTCAGCTGAACACCCGCAGCACCCAAGGCCCGTCTCAGGTGCTGCAAGGATGTGGAACTGAGCACCAGGCAGACAGAGCCTTGCGCTCTGGGAAATGTGCTGGACCTGCGGGCCAGGGGCTCAGAAGACCGAGCCTGGTGCCAGTGAGGCTGCAAGGCATAGCCTGGGAGTTGAAGCAGGTGAGGAGGCCACGGTGCCAGGATTTAAAGCCAGAACCTGAATTGCCCGACCTTTCTGGAACCATGAGTTCTGGGGAACTACCCCAGAGGCACTCAGAGAGACTTGCAAGGCTGCCCACCTGACTCCCACCACTGTGCCGAACTGCAGGGATAAAAAGCAAAGTAAACTCAGTGGAGCGCTCTACATGGGCTGTCCCCGAGTCTCTGCAGACCCACCAGGCCCCGAGTGAGTGATGGTCCCTGCTTTGCCCTGCCCCACGGGCAGGCCTGGACTGGCTGCAGCCTCTGGGGAATCTGCCATCTATGTCAGTCGCTTTCCTGAACTGTAACAAAACACCTGAATTAGTGTGGGGTTAAAAAGAAAGGTTGCTAATTTTGCTTATTCCACTCACAGTTCAGCAGGGGCCAATCCAAAGTCAAGGACTTGTTGGTTGGAGTCTCTGTTGAGAAATGCATACCAGAACAGAATGGGAGCCCTCAAAGCCAGGAAGCAAAGAGAAAGAGGAAGATACCAGGGTCTCAGAGTCCCCTTCGAGGGCACAATACTTCTGAGTCCTAACTTTCTCCCACTAGGCCACGCCTCCTAAAGGTTCCAGCTTGGTGACTGTCCTAGTTAGCGTTGACAGCCTGGAGTCGCATAAAAAGAATCTTTTGTCCGTCAGTGTGTGGGCATGTCTGCGAGGACTGTCTTGATTGTTAATTGATATAAAAGGGTCCAGCCCGCTTGGGAGGCTCTGCTTCCTGGGCAGGGGCCCGCTTGGGAGG
>NW_026596466.1:2633005-2657830 GCF_907164565.1 Psammomys obesus | reverse complement strand
GCTTCCTGGGCAGGGGCCCGCTTGGGAGGCTCTGCTTCCTGGGCAGGAGCCCGCTTGGGAGGCTCTGCTTCCTGGGCAGGGGCCTTAAGCCATGTGAGAAAGCCGAGCATGAACCAAAGACAGCGTTGCCATTTCTGCTTAAGTTCCTGCCCTGACTTCCCTCAGTGATGGACTGGGACCCGGAAGAATAAGCTTAAATTTTTTTTTTCTTTCTCCCCGAGTTGCTTTTGATCAGACTCTTGTGTCACACTAACAGGAAGGAAACTGGGAGTGGAAGCCTTCCGCACACAGCCCTCAAGGGGGCCACTGATCCAGACCACAACAGATTCCTCTGGGAGGGTGCATAACTTGACTCTGGGGGCTCCTGATGCCACCTGGCAGATGTGGCCCCAGCCTGTTGGTCATCGCTGTTCCCTGGGCGGAGGGGCCCGGCTCCCTCTCCCATTGCATCCTCTGACTGGACTAGAAACACCTCAGCCTTTCATGCCTCCTCTCCCAACCCTGAGATTGTACAGTCTAAGGCTGAGGGGCAGGGAGGGGGTGTCTGACAGCAGCTACACAATCGCATTAGGTCTCCAGCAAGGGCATTTCCGTCTTCCCAGCATCCCGTTCAGTTGATGCACTGAGTGACTAGTGAATAGAATCCTGTCCTCCCCACTTCCCCGCTGTCTGTCCCCAGCCCGTTGGTTCATCTGCAGAGCTGGCCAGGCTGTAGCCATCTTCTCACTGGTGTGATCCCAGACTGACAGGCAGGCTTTGAAGGTGACCCTTGAGGGGAGACTGGCTGGCACCTCCAGGGCCAGCAGCGAGCTTTTGATGTGCCCACTCACCCTCCCTTCTTGCTGATTTGACTCAGCCCAGATCCCGGAGACGGGAGAACGTGTGCTACCTCATCTGCCTAGACAGAGCCCTGCCATCCCCACCTCCCCCCAGCGTGACTGAAGACAGTGCCAGAACCTTCTCCATGGCCACATGCTGCCATCTAAGCTGCCAGAGCAGGCTCCTGGTGCCTCAGTCAGAGCCGCTGAACAGGGACACGTGTCTCCCTGCTTCTTTGTCAGGGCCCGAGGAAAGGAGGGGCAGCTGCCCCAGGGCCTTGGAAATCCCTGCTGTCTGTTGTTTGGCAAAGGGCCTCTTATCCATGCATTGCCACAGGACTGGTGCCTGGGGTCCAGGAGACCATGAATGGCTGTTCAGTGGACTTAGAGGAGGCTCTTTCCAGGCAAGTTCTCTGACAATGGATCATTCTGGAAGCCTACCGTATGGAGAACATCACAAAGGCCAGACAAGTTCTGGCCTGGGCCCTAGAGGCTGCACTTCCTAGCCAGGCTGCCCCCTCTAGACAGAGGAACACTTCCTTTGCCTCGGAATGTGCTGTGGAGGACTCTTCCCTCCTCCAGGAGCAGTTTACAAGCCATTTCTGTCTGTCTCCTACACACCCCATGCACTAAGGCTTCCTCAGAAAGTTCACAGTTGTTGCTCATCCACCTCCACGGCTCTTTGTCATTCCTTGAGCAGACGGTCTCGTAGCTCCAAGGAGGTGGAGGTGGCCAGGCTACTGCTAATCCTCAGGGTGCAGAGCTCAGACACCATCCATCTCTCCATGGCTCTGCCCTGTGTCCACACTAGTATGCTGAGGGCAGAGGGCCCTGCACATGTCATCCTCAGCCACGCCATCTCCCCTCAGGAGGTCCAGTGGCACACAGCCAGCGCCATCCCTCAGGGGACCATATCTGTGAGGCAGCCTGCAGTCACGGAGACAGAGGTGCTCAGCCTTTAGGCCACTCAGTTGGCAGAGCAGCTCCTTCCTATTCTTGATTCAACACAGGGACAGTGCCTTCGGCCTTTCCTGTAGATGCAGGGAGGCGTGTAGAGAAATGCCTCTCACTCTCGGAAAGCACTGGCTTCCCGTCTTAACGGGGCATCAGAGGATGGGGCAATGGCTCAGTAAAGTGCTTGACTTAGAAGTATGAGACCTGAGCTCATCCCTGGAACCCATGGGAGAGGCCAGGTATGGTGCCATGAGCTTAAAGTCCCAACACTGGAGAGGCAGAAACAGGCAGATCCCTGGGGCTCACCGGCCAGCCTAGCCTCCTTGGCAAGCTCCAGTCCAGCGAGAGACCCTGCCTCAGAAACAACAGGGTAGACTCCTAAAGAACAGCCATGGTTGTCTTCTGTCCTCCATGTGTATATACACACGCATACAGCACCTGCATGCACACAAACACATAAGCACACGCACACTCACATACATACACGGGCACGCACACACACCTACACACATGTATGTATGCATGCCCCAGAGATACCATCAATTTTGACAATAGCACTTTGTAATTCAAATCTAGCTGTGTCTCCTAGATTTTTGTTGCCTAAACCTGATCACCCTAAGAGAAGCAAGCAGAAACAGACAGACAGACAAACAAACAAAAACAACCCTCAGCTGACACCCCAGTTCCTGGGCTGTGGCTCACTGTTCTGACCTGGTTGTCCAGGGCCTAATGAAGGCATCTGGAGAGCTAGCACCCCCCCCCGCCCCCGCAAGCTTCTGCCAGCAAGGCTCAGGAAGGGCTACAGGGGAAAGAGAAAGTCTCTTAGGAACTAACCGCCCAGCTACACTGAGACCCAGTTTCCCACTCTCTGAGACTAAAGCTGGGGCATTCCCTGCTGTGGCCTCATGGTATATGTCAGAAGTGCTGGGGTTGGGCCACAGCTGTGGCTGGTGCTGGGAATCTGCTAACCACTTGACAACAGTCCAGTGAGACCCAGCACGCCTCCCAGGTCGTACTTGTTGACCTCTGTCGGACAGCTGTGTTCTAACAGCAGCGAAGGAATGTCTCAGCAGCAGGATAGATGAACTTGCCAACCAGAGTGAGGGCAAGCAGGCGAAAAGCCAAAGCTGCTTTCTCACAGGTCCTTTGACGTGGGCCGACACCAGAAAGTGAGGCCTACGCCTAGGATTGTCTTCCCACCTCAAATGATGCAATCGATGAAACCCTTCATAGACATGCCTAGATGACCGAGCTTTAGTTGATTCCAGATGTAATCAAGTTGACGATCTAGATTAGAGCCATCATCCCACGTACAAGGTCTGAGCAGGGCTCTACAGCCGCCTCTGAGCTTGGGATGGGATGGTCCATATCTTATAATCTCAAACTATGTGTGTGTGTGTGTGTGTGTGTGTGTGTGTGTGTGTGTGTGTGTGTGTTGCACATACATGTGCAGGTCTACATACATGGAGGCCGGAAGCCAACCTCAAGTGCTTTAAAGTAGATGTTTACATGATTTTTGAGACAGGGTCTCCCACTGGTCGGCAACTCACCAGCTAGGCTAGGCAAGCCCCAGGGACTCTCCTGCCTCCCTTCACCCCAGTGCAGGATCGCAAGCACACAGCACTCTGCCCAGCTTTTTACATGGGTTCAGGGATTTGAACTCAAGTCCTGGTGCTCATAAGGCGAGCACTCTACCGACTTAGACATCCCAACCTACACTCTCCTCCTTTGGTTTTAAAAATGAAGGACTGGAGACTTGGGGCCTGCCTAACGGCTCAGCAGCTAAGGGTGCTTGCCGCTAACCTGACGACCTGTGTTCTAGCCCAAGAACCCCTGCGGCAGAAGGAGAAAATCAACTGAAAATTGTCGTGTGGCCTCTGCATTCACGTCATGGGTGCCCCACTGCACAAAAAATAGCATCATAACAAAATAAAATACACGTAAAATGACTTGAGAAAAGAACCATGGACTTGAAATAGTGACTCTTCGTGGTGGGCTAATCACACCAGGGTAGAGGCCACCAGTCCTCCCATTCATACGGGTTCTAGTAACATCCCAAATGGCCGCGCGCGCGCGCGCAATGTCTTTACAGCCTCCCCGGGATGAGAGCCTGAATGGCCTTCTGCAAGGCTACAGGATCTACTACCGTGAGCTGGAGTCCGAGACAGGCGTGAGCCCCGAGGCCAAGACACCCAAGAGCCCCTCTGCCTTAAGAGCTGATCTCACAGGTGAGCGATGCCCCTCTATCCTGGGGATGTCACAGGGAGCCTCGCGTGTCTGTCTGCTTCTTAGAAGGCGTGCTGGGAAGGAGGAGCTAGGGCAAGGCACGGGAGTGGGCACCGCGTGGTGTGGAGCCCTGGGGCACAGACGCAGGCAGTGGACCTGGAAGCTGGATCGAGGGAGAAGGGGCGGGCTCTCCAGGACCACGTCGTGTAAAGAGTGGCCTGGGGTGAAGGCCACACCCATCTAATCCACGTGTGGGCACCCCTGGTCTCCACTGAGCCTGCACCCCACCTCAGAGGTTCTCTGCTCTGTTAATAGTTAGCTGCCAGGGAAGAAGCTTAATTCAGAAGACCCTGCCTCTCTGCCGCCCTCTCTGGAAGGAGACTGTCCCTAAATAGTGTCATAGAAAATCCCCCCTTTGCCAGGTGTGGTGGTACACGCCTTTAACCCAGGCCCTCGGAGGCAGAGGTGGGTGGATCCCTATGATGGGGACAGACAGGGTAGGGGAATTGTACAGCCCCTCCTACCTACCTCACCTCCACAAGGCCAGGAAGCCGTGTGATGTTGGTTCACCCAACATGCAGCCGACTCCCTGCTCTACCCCGTCCTTTCCACCAGAGGCCACATGCCGACCGCACACAGACCTATTCCTGGTGGGCTCTCAGGCACACCCACCTGGCCCCAGAACACTCGATGGGTTCTCACCCCTTCAGACTAGAGTCCCACAGGTTGCAAGCATCAGTCCATCGACATCCCTGCATCCCAGAAAGGCCTGGAGGAAACAAATACAAAAGCAAAACAAAGCAACGAAACCCAAACATATCTGTGCCTTCCCTGGCATCCCCCACACGGTGGCCAGTGCCCCTACATTTGTTTCCCTCTCCCAGAGGGCCTGACTCAGGCTGCTTTGTCTTGAGGTGTGGTGAGGAAGTACAGTAGCCCCCAGGAACTAATGGGACGCCTGTAGGCTCTGTAGCCCCTGGGGAACTGTGGGAATCGCCACAGAATCCCGTCCATCTTGTGGTGTGCCCCATTCCACCCCTGCACGTGGCTTGTGGGTCCCTCCGTGCTCACTGCCTTCCTTACCCCTTGTAGCCCAAAGCAGCTTCAAGACCGTGAACAGCAGCTCCACGCTGACGACCTATGAGTTAACACGTAAGTGCAGAGCGCCTCGGGCCCCTGAGACTGTGTGCGGCCCTGCCCAGACATCCAAGGGAAACCAGCCTGGATTCGTGCTCTGGTTGCTGGCCTTCCCCCGCCCACACACCAGGAGGAACTTCCAGAGGCGGAGGCTGGTGGGGTTCACTACCTAGCACCGCATCTGACTGGGGTGGGAGGGAAAGTCAGAAAAGGTTCTCTTTGATCTCTCTCTCTCCCTGTGTCTGTCTCTGTCTCTGTCTCTCTCTCTCAAATTATAGTGAAATATACAGGCCAAAATTTACCATCCTAACCATATTTTTTCAGTTTGTGGGCTGGCCTGAGTATACGTCCATGTACCATGTGTGTGCCTGGTGCCCAAGGAGGCCATAAGAGAGCACTGGATCTCCTGGAATGGGAGTTACAGAGAGTTGGGAACCCCCATATGGGTGCCAGGAATCAAACCCTAGTCCTCTAGAAGAGCGGCAAGTGCTGAGCCAGGCCCCATCTTGGCTAGTTAAAAGGCAGGATCCACTTGTCTGCTCTCTGAACTGAAACCATCTCCACTGAACACTGACCGCAAGGGCTGGGGTTTGCAGCTCAGTTGGTGGAGGAATTCGGAAGCCCTGGGTTCCATTCCCAGCTTGCCATAAACCAGGTGTGGTCGTACATGCCTGTAATCCCAGCACTTGAAAAGTGGAAGCAGGAGGATCAGATGTTTGTTAAGTGCCTAGGTCTTCATCTGCTGGCTGTTTTGGGGAGATCTGCTGGACAAAGGCAGGCCAGGTCATGGACACTTTGTTGCCCTTCATCTGGGCACAGGTGGGAGGAGTCATCTCAGTTGATTGACAGGAGCATCAGGAGGCGGGAGGGAGGCATTTCCCAGTCCTCCAAAGAGCAGTCTACTTTTCTCCCTGCAGTCCCCACTGCCTGGGTGTGGCCCACACAGGAAATCTAGGAGCAGACGCTGATCCAGCTATAGGCTGACCACATGTGTTTGACCTTGTAGATCTGAAGAAGTACCGGCGCTATGAAGTCATCATGACCGCCTATAACATTATCGGCGAGAGCCCAGCCAGTGCGCCCGTGGAGGTCTTCGTTGGTGAGGCTGGTAAGCTCTGAGCCTGTCCCTCATCTCACAGCCAGATAAGGACGACAGCAGTCTACAGAGAATTGCAGGAAATACACATACTCACTTCACAGTGAGAACACTGGAGACTCAAGAAGAATGATTATTTTGGTTCCCGGTTTTCATCCATTAAGTGGGAAGGGGTAGAGCAATTCCCATCATGGAGGCGGTGAAAGCGCTTACCTGTATCACGGCTTCCTCTTCTACCCCAGTGTTCCATCAGGTAGTCCCACCTACAGGATGGTGCTGGCTGCATCCTGGGTATCGCTGTTCCCTTTAGTTAATGCTGTCTGCCCTTGCACACAAACCCAGAGGTGGCTTTACTAATCTAGGACAAGTCTTGTCAAGTTGACACTTGTTGCTGTGACAAACACCTGACAAAAAGAACTCACCAGAGTGTGCATTTACTTTCTCATTGCTGTCAAAATAAGCAACTTAAGAAGAGTTGATTTGGCTCACGGTTTGAGGGTGCACAGTCCGCTGAGGTGGGGGAGTTGCGGTGGCAGGCTGGAGGCAGCTGGTCACATGGCAACCACAGTCAGGAAGCACAGAGAGTCGAATTCTGACACTCAGCTTGCTTTCTCTCTTTTTTACTCAATCCAGAACCCAGCCCATGGGATGGATGGTGTCACCCGTATTTAGGGAGGTCTTCCCACCTCAGTTGGTCTAATCTGGAAAACTTTCTTATGGGCATTTCCAGAGGTCTTTCTCCTAGGTGATTCTAGATCCTGTAGAGTTGACAATGTCAACCATCCCAGAAAGGAAAGTTTTACTGTGGCTTGCTGGTTGAGGGATACAGTCCATCCCAATGGGGAAGACATGGTGGTAGAGGAGGCTCATGGCTCTGTCAGCGGGAATATGAGGTGCCCCCTTGCATTCATATCGGGGAAACTGGGCACTTGGCTTGAACCATGGTCAAGCTAGGTAACCCAAAAGGTCCATCCTCTAGCAACACGCCTCCTCCAGATGGGCCTTGGCCTCCCACAACAGCTCCACCAGCTGAGGAGCAAGCATAGAAACAAATGTGTGTACATTAACATCAAAATGACCACAGAGGTCAAGATTAGCCGCCAGTATCCTCCCTGGTTTGGAATGCTGACCTTCTCATTTGATTGAATCGATGGGCCCGCTGCCAGCAAGATCTCCTGTGTGACTTTCCTTGCTCTCAGCACCCGCTGGCACACCATCACTTTCTTGAAGCTACGAGGTTCTCCGTAGAGGACTGTTTGAGTCAAAGTTCTCTAGAGCGACAGAACCGAGAGATGGAATGTATATCTTGAAGAGTTTGTATTAGGTTGCTTTACATGACACAGCTGGGCGGTCCAACGGTGGCCATCTGCACCCTGGGAGTCTGTTAGCTGCTTGGTCTGTAAGGCTGAATGTCCTAGTAGATGCCTGGAGGGTTCCTGGGAAGCTGCTGGCCCTTCATGCATATGGAAGGCTGAAGACGTGGCGTGCTGTGCTGGTAGCAGCAGCAACGGCACAGGAAGAGACCAACTCTTCCCCCAAGGAGCAAAGGTAGGCAAAGGAACACACCAGCTTCTCCCTCAGACCTTCTTATATGTTGCTTGCATCCAGAAGTTGCTGTCTACGCTGGAAGATGCTCTACCCTGCTCTACTAATACTTCCTGGAAACGTTTTCAGTTTTCACAGACTTCTCAGAGGCAGGGCTGAGTTGATGCCATGTCTAACCAAGTTGACAAACAAATTCAACTATCACAAGGGCCTTGTGGGCCTGCAAGAGGACTTGCCTGGGCCAGACGGTGGAGCCAGAGGAACATTTGTTCTGTCATCCCCAACAGTTTCTGATGAGCAAAAAAGGCAGGCTTAGAGTGGACAGGTCACCTACCCAAGTTTAGACAGTGGACAGGTCCACCTGCTCCAAAGCCAGGTCTTCCCACTCTCTTCACCTCAAGCCAGGCCACCTGTGACTGTTCACCTTGACCATCATCTTGACAGGATCTCAAATCACCCAGGAGACACCTCTGGCCTTGTCTGTGAGGGATCATGTAGATTAGGCTGACAGAGGTGGGAAGATCTGCCCTAAACAAGGTGGCACCATTCCCTCCACTGGGGTCCCGGGCTGAATAATAAGGAGAACACGAAGTAAGCCCCAGCATCCATTTCTCTCACTGCTTCCTGATTGTGGATAGAATGTGACCTGATACAATGTGGATACAATGTGACCATCACGTTCCTGCCGCCACGCCTTCCCTCAGGATGGACAATACCCCAGGCTGTGATTCAGCGTCAACCCTTCCTCCCTTCAATTGCTTTTCTTAGGTACTTTGCCACATCCCTGAGGGAAGAAACTTGGAGACTAGCCCCATATGTCTTAATACAGCCCTCTTGAGGGACTCCATGTCTGACTCCCCTGCCCTGCCCTTTCTTTATTACTTTATTACTGCCTGCGCCCATCCGAGATAGTGTCCCCAGAAGTACATGCTGCCTTCAGTCCCTCCTGCTCCCCCATACACACCATTCCAGACACGGCCCCTCTGTGCCTCAAGCATTGCACGTAAGTCCCAGGTCCCAGCTCACGTCTCTCCTGGGGAGAATTCTCCGGGAGGAGGAAGTAGTGAGCCGGGGCAGCATCCCTTCCGGCTAATCATCAGCCTTCTCTGTGCCTCACACTCAAACACCTGACCACAGCAGGCCAGCAGCTCAGCAGGCCAGAGCAGCAGTAACAGTGCTAACTGCCAACAGGCAGGCTGGGCTCATCCTTCTGTGGGCCGTGCGTACATGTATGCAGGCATGTGTGTGTGTATGTGTGTGTTTACACGAGTGTAGGTATATACCTGCAAAAGCACACATGTGGAGGTCAGAGAACAGTTAGTGAGAGTCGGCTTCTCCTTCCATCGTGTAACTCCCAGGGACTGAACTCAGGTCAGCAGGCTTGGGAGCAAGCACCGTTACCTGCTGAGCCAGGTCACCTACCCAGTGCTCTCATAACTACCGTCTGGGTCCCCCACCTGAGCCAGCCAGAAGTACTCAGAGGCTTTTATGGAAACAAATCGAGCTGTGGTTTTGTGAGTCTGAGGGATGTGTCCGCCTTTTGCTGGCTGTGTGACCTTGAGGACAGTAGTCAGCCACTCTGAGCAGAGTGGTGTTTTAAGGAAATCTGTGAGCAACAGTGGGGAAACTCCAGCTCGTCTGCCCATAGAAGGATTGTGTAGAATGTGCCCGGCCTGACATAACCATCTTCATGTTTACTGAGCATGCTCGAGGCTCCTCTGTGCGTGTCTAAGGCATCTGGCTGGCCACGGGATGGGGCGTGGAGAGAGGATGTTGTCTCTGGTCTCCTCTTATCCGGTATGCAATGTTTACCTCTAAAGCCCCAGGGAGAGGGTGTTGTAGAGGGCTTTCCAAGGCCAGCATCTGAATGCCAGCGTTACAAGTTGGGAAGGAAAAATGAGTCTGTCAAGATCCACACCACAGGAGGCAGAACCCAGCTCCAAACAAGACTTGGATGGAAGAGTCGGTGATGCTCGCATGAGCTCGATTCCATTATAGGAAAACACCTGTTTAGTTATTTGAGGCATCATCAGACAGCCCAGGCCGGCCTGGAACTCACTCTGTACCTGAGGATGGATGACCTTGAACTCCACATCCCTTTGCCTCCACCTTCCAAGTGCTGGGATCATAGGTGTGAGCCTCTGCACCTGGGTCATGCCAAGCAGGGACAGAACCCATGGCCGCCCGTATGCACTCTGCACCGTTAAGGTCTGTAGTGGAGTTTGCTGCAGGGTAGAAGATGAGCTTCTTCCAGATGGGTTCAGATGGGTCTGCTACCCTGACCTCCTCCCCTGGCACCACCAACCCATCAGCAGGAACTGTTGAGACTGAGTTCTTCTTACTCATGGACCAGCCTGTGGCGAGCTTTCCATGGTCTCTGCCAGCTGCCTGGTTCCTTTGCGCCCCATTGTCACACATGGCTCATACTTAGCAACTCTGGTAATGCTCTTGGTTTTTACATCTTCAAAGCCATTTTATGAGTCTGACAGTCACTTTGGCAAGTGAAAAAAAAACATACAAATTCTAGGATTTTGACAGGAAGTGAATTAACTGACAAAGTGATTTAGGGACCGCTGATGCTCTCCTCCTGTCTCTGTTTCCGACTCAGGAATTGGCTGGAGTCTGTCCACATCTTGTTGTGGGGCTGGCAGTGTTCTCCATACAGACGGCTTATACAGTGGCTGCCAACAGGTTTTCCTGCAGTTATTACGAAGAGGCTGTGGCGACATGTCCCTGCCCTGCTCACAGCCACTCATGGTGTGAGGCAGTGGCTCATATTCTTGCTGACATGCAGTCAATTTTAGTCCTGCAAAAAGAGCCACCAGGAGCATAGCTCAGTGGAGTGCATGCTTAGAATAGCCAAGGCTCTAGCGTCAAAAGCAGGGGCTGGGGAAATGGCTTGGTGTGTAGAGAGCTTGCCAGGAGCATGGATAAGGACCTGCATCTCATTCCCAGAACACACACATACACACACACACACACAGAGAGAGAGAGAGAGAGAGAGAGAGAGAGAGGTGGGGGGGAGGGAGCTTGACACTGTGGCATGTGTTTTAATCCCAGAGACAGTGACAGGCAGATTCTTAAGGCTCTGTGGCCAGCCCAGCCTAGCTTACTTGGCAAGTTCTAGGCCAGGGAGAGACCCTGGCTCAAAAAAAAAAACAATATGGACAGTGCCTGAGGAACAACATTAAGGGTTGACCTTGGGTTGACCTTGGCCTACACATCTCACACACACACACACACACACACTCATGCGCTCATGCGCGCATGCACACACGTGTGTGTACAATGAACGGCCTTTTAAGTTCTCTGGAAAGGAGCTCGGACTCGCCCTCATCCACTCAGTGGGGGTTACTATTACATGCCCACTAGCAGCTGAAGGCCCAGAACTTTGGTCTTTAGCTCCACGGATTTCCCCAGAAGAGCAGAGATGGACACACACTTGGTGCGAGCAGGCGCCCAGGCCGCGTGGTTCTGTGGCTTTTGAAGTGCACAGTGCTGTAGAAGACAGCAAAGTCCCTCCAAACTGGGGCTCCGCCATTACCTCGAGGCTGTGGCTTTCAAAGGGTTTCGAAGTTTTATTTTGTGCGTGGAGGGTACATGTATGCCCCAGTGTGCCTGGGGAGTCAGAGGACAATTTGTAGGGGTCCGTTCCCTCCTTCTGCCGTGTGGGTCCCAAGGACCAAACTCGGGTGGCCAGGCTTGGCAGCCAGAGCCTTTACCTGCCAAGCCATTTCACCCGCCAGCCCATTGTTATTTTTATTTATTAGTCTTTAATTATGTGTCTCTGTGTTGGTGTGTGGATTTGTGCACATGAGTGCAGTGCTTCTGGAGGCCAGAAGAGGGCATCAGATCCCTTGGAGCTGGAGTTGCAGGCAATTGTGAGGCAGCTGGTGCGGATGTTGGAACAGAACTCAGGTCCTCTGCAAGGGCTGGGTGTGATGGCGTCTGCCTGTACTCCCAGCATCTGGGAGGTGGAGGCAGGAGGATCAGGAGCTGGCAGTCATCCTTAGCTACACAGCGCATTTGAGTCCAGCCTGGGCTACACACTGCCCTAAATGATAACAACAAAACCCTTACTGTAGGACGTGGCTTTACCTTTCCTCGAATCCTACAGGTTTTTAATTACTCCTGGTTGGAGAGAGAGAGAGAGAGAGAGCCACACTTCTAGCTGTTTCAGCTCCCTCTAGTGACACATTCAGCCGGTCCTGAAGCCCATTAAAGAAAATTAACAGGATTCAGAGCTGTGCTAGTTAAAATGTGTGCTCATAATGAAGAGAGTGGCGGCCGCTCAGGGGTAATTAACGCAGTTGCCACACTTCCCAGGGCCTCGCTAACCCATCAGGCTCACCACCCTCGGGCTCACGGTGCCCGGGTGACCCTGAACACTGTAGTGACATCATTGGTACCGCAGGTGTCCCAGTGGCCAGCCAGTCTGCCCGTGCTGTATTCGGGGCTGTATGAAGACAGGACAAGGTCTTGCATCAGGAATAGGGATTGGTGTCCCCTGAGAGCCCCCTGTCCCCACAGACAGGGAACATCAGTCCCCAGCATGTACAGGTGACTCTGACTTCAGAGGGAAGCAAGTCACTGTCGGGACTCTGGGGCCAGTGTGTCTGCAGACAGCCCAACCATAAAATTATTTTTGTTGTTACACCATAAATGTGGTTTTGCTACTGTTATGAACTGTGAAGTAAATAACAGTTTCCCAGTGGTCTTAACTGACCCCTATGACAGGGTCATTTGACCCCAAAGGGGTTCTGACTCACGGGTTGAGAACCGCTGGCTTACACAGTCTGAACTGGAATTATTTTTGCTAGAGCAGTCAATGCTGACTAGCTGCTTCAAGGTTCACAGCTCTCACAGCTCAAAACACAACCTGGCCCTTCCAGAAGTTTCCACCTCCTCAGCAGGGACAGGGCTTGAGTTTGAGAGTCAAAGAGATCGGAGTTGAAATCTAGATCATTCTAGGGCAGGTGACACAATCTATCTGAACCTCCAAACTGTCCAGTGAGAAGAAGACATTTCTTCAGTGGCATGAGTCTCATGAGGAGCCAGGAAACAGCCTTGCATGGCGTTCTGTATCAATGTAATCATGATCTGTCAAGACCTGGGTCTCGCTGTGATGGGAGACTCATAATACAGGTGGAGGGAGTTTAAAAACAAACAAAAACCACCTCAGTTTAGGCAGAGCAGCTGGTAAATGGCTTTCAACTTTGTTTATCTTACATAATGGGCGGTGTCAGCTATTGAACAGGGAGGAGCCTAAGCCCAAGAGCCAGAACAAGAAAATAAAAGTCATTACGGTGGGATCAAAGGCTGGCCTTGTCTTCAGGATGGAGGCTCAGAGCTGACTTTGAACACTGAAGTGTCTATAGGGGACCAGCTCTAGTGGCTCCTGTCTCTAATGCCTGCACTCTGGAGGCTGAGACAGCAGGATCAGAGGCTTGAGGTCAGGCTGCGCTACAAAAAAGAGAAAGAAAGAAAGAAAGAAAGAAAGAAAGAAAGAAAGAAAGAAAGAACCTGCCAATCTAGGTGACTTTGGGAAAATGTTGTACTGCTGGGTCCTATCTCTAGCCCCTCAAATTATTTTCAGATTATTATTAAACCGCTGATGGCAAACCCAGACTTGGCAACCTAGTGTGGCCTGCTACGGTCTCGTGCAGCTTCAGCCAAAGTGAGGCCCCGTGTGTGACTAGGAACAAGTTAGGAGCAGCAGGAACCCTCGGTGTTGCCGAGGATAGCCCTGGCGACAGTTGATGCCTGATTATAGCCTAGGATGGGCCTATCAACAGTGGATGTCCAGAATGACCTAGGGTGCCCCTGGCCATCATGGGTGTCTGAGTAGTCTAGAGTAGTCCTAGAGGCAGTGGGTGACTCGTGTGAGTCTTCCCTTAGAAACCATGTGTGTGACTTTTCTCCAAAATTCCTGACAAGAGCAACCGAAGGGAGGGAGCTTTATTTGGCTCCCAGTCTGAGGGCTCACGGTCCATCGCGGTGGGAAGGCATGGAGGCAGGAGCGTGAGGCAGCTGATCACATGGCTTCCACAGTCAGGAAGCAGAGGGAGATGGATGCTGGGGCTTTTTTATGCAGCCCAGGACCCCAGCTGTGGACTGCATAGGTTGGGGCTTCCCTCCTCAACTAAGTGAATTTAGGTAACCCCTCACAGACATGCCCAGAGGGTTGTCTCCGTTGCTCTCCATCCTGTCGAGTTGATAATCCATTCTCACCATCATAGGTGTTCACGACCTGCCCACACACAGATGTTTGAACAAGAGCTCTCAGAACTGAGTGATGGATATCCCCCTCACTACAGGATTAAGTTCAGGGCTCTGAGAGGTTCCTTCGCTCAGAAAGGGCTCCACTGGCTTGCCAAAGACTGAGTGAAGCCAACTGCACTGGTTAGCTTCTGTTGACACGTGCCACAAATTAGCCCTGAGACAATGGAGCCTCTGCCAAAGAATCGCCTCCATCAGACTGTCCCACAGGCATGTCTGTGGGGTGTCTCCCTAATTGCTAATTGCAGTGCCACCCCAGGCTGGGGGGGGGGTCCTCCATTGTGTACAAAAGCTATTTGAACAAGAGCTAGTTAGCAAATGTTCCTCCATGATCTCTTCTTCGGCTCCTACCTCAGCTTCCCTCGGTGATGGACTGGAAGCTGTAAGATGACATGAACCCTTTCCTCCCCCAGTCACTTTTGGTCAGAGTGCATATCACGGCAACAGAAAGCAGACTATAACATCACCCGTCCTCCTCCTTCCTTATCCAGCACACGCAGCCTGCAGGTCCTGTGTGTTTGCTATGACAAGATTCTTAAGCTCTGAGGTTCTTAGGTCCATCGTGGCTGCAGGGTGGGGCCTGTCATGGTGCAGGCTCACCCTAGGTGCACCAAAACGTGGAGTCAAGGGCTACAGGCCAGCACGATTCATTCACCAGCAAACAAAGTGAAATGAGCTGAGGATAGCTACTGTACATGAATGGCTATGAATGTGGGTGTGTTTACAGGTGCAATCCAGTGAGCCCCTGCTTCAGGGAGAAACCGTCTTAGGGTTTCTGCTATTGTGAGTGTACAGCATGACCACAGCAACTCTTACGAAGGGAAACGTTTAATTGGGGCTGGCTTACAGTTTCAGAGGTTTAGTCCGTCATTGTCATGGAGGGAGGCAGGGCTTCACGAGGCAGACATGATGCTGGAGAGGGAGCTGAGAGTCCTACATCTGGATTAGCAGACAGCAGAAAGAGAGCACGAGCCACTGGCCTGGCTTGAGCATCATAGACCTCAGAGCCCGCCCCCAGTGACACACTTGTTCCAATAAAGCTATACCTGCCTGCTCTAGCAAGGCCACACCTCCTAACAGCGCCACTCCCCAGGAGCCCATGGGAGCCATTTTCTTTCAAACCATCCCAGAGACCCAGTCTCAAAAAATAAGATGGAGAGAAACTGACAAAGAGCCATGACCTCTGGCGTTTATATACATGTGTGCAGGCGCGCACACACACACACACACACACACACAGGCTAATGCTTGTGTGTATCTTATACCACGAACATCAAGACTGGAGGTCAGACAAGGGCTAGCCTGCCGACCTGTCAGCTCCCAGCTGCACACCCTGTCCTTGGGTGAGGCTTACATTCTGCATGGAGAACAACAGGCTAAATTCTCCGGGCGGGCTGGAAGCAGGCAAAAAAAAAAAAGTGTTGCATCTGAGACTGTGTACCATGTTTTCATCCATGTCCTCCCTGCTTGTACCCAGTCGCCTGAGGTATCTTTGGGGCGTAAGGCACCAGGCTGCCGGTCAGCTGACGCAGCTGTGGCTCATCAGGGAGTTTCTTCCAGCGTCTCTCCACCCAGAGACGCCGGACACCCTGAGTGCTGGCGATCGCCGGGAGTGTGTGGCTCGCCCCCTGCTCCAGAAGGACCCCCGTGGTGGCCAGGGCTGCCCTGGCTTTGCTTGCCACCAAGTCTTCGGAAAGCCAACCTTGGGGGCCGAGGCCGGATCTGTGCACCGGCCTACCACGGTAACGGCCGTGCTCAATTCCGCCTTTCATGATTTTAATTGTACAACAGTAATTTCGTGATCAAGTTGCCGACGGCAAACATGCAGAAGACATTAACTTTATTTATGTTTTGGATTATTAATGCGGCTGTTAAAATTCCTCCAGTTAGTTTTTGATTGAATTGTTTTTTTGTGTGATTCTGTTGTTTAATGGAGCGGTAAATAAGAATTTCTGATAATGAGGCCCAGCATCTGTCACAACAACCTGGTGTGGGCTATTAACATTTCCATTAGCGCCAGGGTGGGCAGAGATAACACAGAAGCACACAGTTAGAGCAAAATAAATAGTCATGTCAGGCTGAGCGGGTGTTAATTACTATTTTATTCTGCATGGGTGGGGGGAGGGAGCAGGAGGCAGGGGGGGGGGCTTCGAGCAAGGAATGACCTACTGCTCGTGAGGTCGCCTGATCTCTCCCGAGGAGCCCCGTGCCAGGAAACTCTTCTTGGGCAGCGATGGTTCCGTGGCCTCCGCTGATGGCCTCTATGCAGGCTCAAATCAGAAAGCAGCCAGCAGGGGCTGGGAGAAGGTCCTCGTAGCGTACACTCGCACACACTGATGTGATCAGTGAAGAGACCAACATTGACCTCTGGCCTTAACACACACCTGCTATATACATACATACATACATACATACATACATACATACATACATACACACACACATACATACATACACACATACACAAGCCTGTATATACATGTGCACACACGTGAACATATGCAGACCACGGACACGCATGCACAGGTGAGCACACACAGCAGGTGAGAAAGGGCAGAGAGTGCTCTTGGGCCCTCAGACTGAGCCTGCAGGAGGTGAGGTGAGGCTGGGCCAGCCTCTGCCTCTCACGGGCTAGGCCTTTAAGACAGCTCCACACAACTCTTGGGTTCAAGCAGGGACTAGTGTTTCTACGAGGAGCTCTCAGGGGGAGACAGGACTGTCCCCAGAGAGGCAGTGGACAGCCCGCACGGGTGAGTTCCCACCTGGGACTCACAACCACGAGGCAGCTCCGGGGAGAGAATAAAGCCGGCTCTCTTCCTCTCTGCACTGCTCCTCCACTGTTCCCTGATGGCGGTGGGGGTAGAGCGGCAGGCCGCTGCCTCCAGCCACCTCCTCTTTTGCTTGTATATTGTGGTAGTGACAGGACAGGCCGCCCCAGGAAGCACTCTGGTGGGAAGGGAGAGGGAGAGGAACAGCCTCATGTTCCAAACTTGCTCTCAAGGTTTGCCTCAGTGCTGCCTTCGACCACGTTCCCAGACACCGGAATCCCCGCACGCGGACAGGCAGCTGTGTCTCTGGATAGTTTTCTGGAAGCAGGCATCATAAGAGAGGCGCACAAACAAGGCAATCGGCGTTATATTCTGTTTCTTCCCTGCAAGCATAGCATCTCACGCGCAGTCAGGGATGTCTTGTACCTGTGGCCCCCTCACCCACAAAGCCTCATGGGTCTCTGCCACACCCCATGTGCTTCTGGGACATCCAGTTGGTCTCCATGTCTTACTCTAACCTCACTGTCTAAACTCCCAGCCCATGCCACGAGGGTATCCAGATAGCGTTTGTCTTTTAACACTCTTGATGACTGTATCTCAGCAGAGTCGGTGCTGTTTGTCTCTGAAGTCTGTGTTGTGTGTTTATAAGAAGGTTTCTCGGAGCTTGTATCCTTCCTTGGCATAAAAGGGCTAAGACTGCATGGGACACAGAGCCTCAAGCTTGGGATGTGCTTACACCTCCCAAGCCTGGGCAGTGTCCAGGACACAGTTTCCCATTCTGTCCATCACAGATTTACATCCTGCGTGGGCCCTGGAGACATGGATTGGTCTCAGCCAGCTTCCGGGAGGCCATCCCAGTTACTCTCCTGTTTCTCTCTGTCCTCAGCTCCCGCGATGGCCCCGCAGAACGTTCAGGTGACCCCACTCACGGCCAGCCAGCTGGAGGTCACATGGGACCCGCCACCCCCAGAGAGCCAGAATGGGAACATCCAGGGCTACAAGGCAAGTTCTCACGCATGGTTGGGCTCTCTCCTCCAGCTTGCCATGTGCCCAGGGCCCGGAGGCTTTGGCTACATACTGGCTGCACTGCAGGGCTGCTGTGTCCCCGGCAGCAGATGCACCATCCAGGCAGGCCCGGAGTGCCAGGAACAGGTTTGCTGGGAGCGACGTCTGGGATAAAAGCAGCTTCCCACGTGGCTCCTGGATGCCCACCATGAAGCATGCTTGGCTCCTCCAAAGGTTCCCAGAGCCACCAAGGATCTCTTCCTGTGTCCACACCACAGACATTTGCTGATCCATAGGTGTGGGGTAGAGCCCGAGAACCTGTGTGTGAATGTGTTTTGTGTGAGTATATGTGGTGTGTATACGAGGTGGGCCAGAAGGTCCCTCACTATGCTGTTCTTCAGTCCTCAAGCAGTCAACATTTTTTTTTTCCTTTTTGAGAGGTGGGGTAGGGCAGACACAAGGTTTGTCCTTGGCTGGGAACTCACTTGTTTGATTAGGCTGACTGAGCAACAGGCCCTGGGGATCCCCGTCTCTGTCTCCCCAGCACTGGAGTTATAAGCAGGCACGACTGGGCCTGGCTCGTTGTTGGTTGGTTGGTTTTAACATGGGTCTGGCTTGGCACTCAGGTCCTCAGAGCTGCACAACTGAGCCACGTCCTGAGTTCTGGGAATTGCACTTGTAACAAGTCCCCGAATGGTGTGACTTCTGGGAACCTCCCTTAGAGACCACATCACTGCAAAGCCATTGAGTCCCCGTTCACCAGGTGACCAAGAGATGGGAAGGGAAAGGCTGCTCACCCTGCCAGCCAGCATCAGGAGAAAGAAGTCCCACTGGGCGGCTTCTCCCTGCTGCCCTCCTCCCTGCTAATGGCACTGCGGAGCTCTGAGCGTCACCAAAACCTCCAGGGAGGAGACAGCCCATTGGCGTCTCCATTCTTCCAGAAGTAATTTCCTTGTCTGGCCTCCATAAGCCCTACTTGATCAGTTATCCCAATCTCAGAGCCATGCTGCCCTGACGAATATTGGCCCAATTAAATGTCCATTTTCAAATGATCTTGGTGGGTGTGTTATGAAAATGGATACCTCCCTGCCGGCAGAGCTCTGACAAAGACGGGTGAGGTCACAGAGAGTCCCGTGAGCTCCGAGGCAAGGCACTATTTATGCACATCCAAAAATATGTTTTCTCATTTCCCTAATGATAAAGACATTGAACTTGGATATCGATCACAAGTTAGCACGGCCTGTCTGAGCAGAGGCTTTTCCACGGTCAGCCATGCCATCAGGCGTGCTGCCGGGGCTTGTGGGTGGAAAGCAGCAAGCTCACGTGCCAGGCAGGCTCCCGCACAGGTATGACCCATGAGGCCGGATGCCCGGCTTCCTCCTGCAGCGCCTGCCCTGCTCTCATAGAGGGCACGCTGCTCTTGTGGCCTGGCACAGGCTCACGTACACAGAGCCAAGGGGCATCTTCCAGCCAGTGTTGTCTTTGGGAGGCCCAGCTGGCACAGGCTGGGGACAGTGCTTGCCAGACAGCTGTTGAGGGAAGTGCTTTGAGCTTGGCCCTCAGATCTACCTGTGAGCATATCGAAGCTAGATGAGAAGAAACGGTACCTACAGGAGCTGCTCTCCCTACAGTCCCAGCTTAGGACTGTGTGTGTGTGTGTGTGTGTGTGTGTGTGTTTGGAGGCCAGCTGTTGTTTCTCAGGTTCCCTTTACCTTTCAAAAAGTTTATTCTTAAATTGTGTCAGAGTATATACATATGAGTGCAGATACCTGTGGAGGCCAGAAGAGGTCATCAGAACTCCCGGAGCAGTTGTGAGCTGCCAGATATGGGTGCTGGGATCTGGCCTCGGATCCTCTTGGGAAGGTCTGTTAGTTGCCATCTCTCCAGCCCCCTACCTTGTATTTTGAGACAAGCTGTCTTGCTGGCCTGTGAGTTAGGCTGAGCCCCAGGGATCTGCCTGTCTCCACCTCTCCAAGCTGGGATTAGGAGCATGCACCCCCCCACCATGGCTTTTTTTTTAAACATTGGGTGTTGGGGATTGAACTCACGTCTTCATGCTTGTGCACCACACACTGACTGAGACATTGTCCCCTGCCCCCTTCCTGTCATTTTTGACATGTTCATTCCCAAAGTGTTCTTGCCACATTGATGGAATGATCAGATGTTGGTTTTGAACAAATGTGGACGTGTGGGGTGAGACTGTGGGGCTCGGCCTAGCCATAGATGACACTCAAAGTCTAGACCACAGGACAGAATCCCTGACCATCGCCCATGGTCTGAGTCCCGGGACAGCGTTCACCACAGGAGCCTGATCTCTGAGGACCGCTCTCCCCACACTTGGCTTTGGTGTAGTCCAACCCTCCCCTGTGCTGTGCCCCACAGATTTACTACTGGGAGGCAGACAGCCGCAACGAGACGGAGAAGATGAAGGTCCTCTTCCTCCCTGAGCCTGTGGTGAAGATCAAGAACCTCACCAGCCACACAAAGTACCTGGTTAGCATCTCAGCCTTCAACGCTGCGGGAGACGGGCCCAAGAGTGACCCATGCCAGGGGCGCACACACCAAGCCGGTAGGTGGCCCAGCCTCGCCTCCCTGTATTAACATCAAGTGTATTGCTCAAGAGCCAGCACTCCAGCTCATTTGGTACAGGGCTTACACGAGGCCCTGGGTCCCATCTTAGCACCTCAGAATCTAGCTAGGCGTCATGGCACATGTGTTCACTCCAAGCACCTGGGATCATAGAGGCAGGAGGATGTGGAGTTCAAAGTCATCCTTGAGTTCCAAGCCAGCCTGAGATGCAGGAGACCCTATCTCAAAAAAAAAAAAAAAAGAAGAAGAAGAAGAAGAAAAAGAAAAAGAAAGAAAGAAAGAAAAGTAAAAAAAAAGAGGAAGCAAAGAGTGTGCACCATTGGGATTTGGAGAAGGGGTATGGGGGAGACTCACTGGTCCCCAGGGCCTGTGTGGTGCTAAGGTTGTCTTGGCTAGGTTGGAGCAGTGTATTTTTCGGTAAGCCTTCAAATTTCCTGGACGGAGGAAAGGCCTTGTGTCTTCTTCCTTCTTGTGCTTTCTCTCAGATGTCCTAGTGTATCTAGGTCTCTAGGAGCTGAGTTCCTTGTGCATGGAGGCCAGGACCCAGGTTTGGACCCAGGCTAGCCCCGCTCCAGGCCCAGCCTATGCCCTCCCCCACCCCACCCAGTCAAGATCCTTAGACCATGCCTGGACTAGCTCAGCTGCCGCTCAACCACCTGCCCCCCACCCTTACAGGTTTTATTTATGTTTGCTCTTGCTGTGATAAAATATCCCAACAAAAGCAGCTTCAGGACAACAGGGAGGGTACGTTTTAGCTTCTGGATCCAAGGGACAAACTCTCTCATCCCTGGAACAAATGGTGGCAGGAGCAAGAAGCTGAGGCCCTGGTCACTTTGCATGGTCAGTCAGGAAGCAGAATGAACAGGAAGTAGGGCCAGGCGAAGGCCTCCAGGCCCGACCTCCGTGACTTGTTCCTTCTATCTCCTGAAGGTTCTCCAACCTTCCCAAACAGTGCCACCTGCTGGGATTGAGAGTTGAAACAGGGGAGCTGTGGAGGACCACAAGATGGGCTGGACAAGGATGCCCAGCTAAGGGCCATCCACACCCAGGATACCCCTGTCTGCAGCAGGCTTCCCCACCACTCAGCTCAGTTCCTTATACCCCAAAGGGCAGTGGTATGGCCAGGAAATTGCAGCCTGGCCTAGGGCCCTGTTAAGAACCAGAAAGCCAGCTGTGTGTGGTGGTGCACACCTTTAGTCCCAGCGCTGGGGAGGCAGAGGCAGGCGAATCTCTGAGTTCAAGGCCAACCTGGTCTACAGAGCAAGTTACAGGACAGTCAGGACTACACAGAGAAATCTTGTCTCAGAAAAAGGAAAAGAAAAAAGAAAAGAAACAGAAAGTCTAAGGTAGAATAGTGAGGCCTCAGAGCCTGTTGGGCAAAAACACAGAGCCTAACACTTTACAACATTCTGTGGGCTCAGGAGACAGACACCCACCTACACAGCTGACCCCTGGTCAGGGCTTCTGGTGTTATATCCCATTAGGTAACTGTTTCCTTGCTGCCTGTCCATCACCCAAGGATGGAGCCCAGTTCTTCTGTTTTGCACTTAGGGGACCAGAGCTGTAAAGATGTGTAGAGGAGAGAGCAATGGCTGGACATTGGGCCCTGGTAGATCAGGAGCCTTGAGGTACAGTGAGTGGAGGTTACACATGGTTGCAGGTGGGCACCAAGAGGAGACCAGAGCCTGCTGTGATATCAAGTAAGGGTGGTCCTGACACACACACCCCTGCACCGTCCAAGTGAGAGTGTCACATGGCTGCACCCCAGAGCTTCTGTACCGCCAGAGCCGAGATGGGTTGGTCAGGTTTTTTCCTGCCTCCGCCCCACTGGTCTCTATAAACCTAGGGTGTCAATGGAATTTCGAGCAGAAGGATCAGGGTGGCAAACCCCCCCACTACTGCCCACCCCATCACCATGCCCTGGGAGAGGAGGGCTAGAAAGGAAGGGAGAGGGGAGGGAGCAGACAGGTGAAATGGGGAGGGGAACTAGGGAGGGAGGGAAAGGTGAAGTATAGAAAAGAGAAAAGAGTCAATGTGGGTAGAGAAAGTCAAAGTGGGGAAAGGAAAGGAGGAGAGAAGAAAAGTGAGTTGGGAGAGAGAAGGGTTAGGGAGAGGAAGAGGAGAAGAGAGGGAAATGGGAAAAGAGGAGGAGGGAATGAAAGTGGAGGAGAGAGTTGGGAAGAGGAAGAAGGGGGTGTGGGAAAAGGAAAGGAGGGAGAGGAAACTCATCCACCACTTCCTCTTTCACTAAAAGCAGGAGGGACACAGCATCCTCCCGCAGCCTCTGGAGACGGAGCTGCTGGCCTTTTATCTTCTGCTCTGTTTATCATCTGTTATTCATTCTGTCCTTCATCCTTTCGCCCATCACCCTCCCTGGTCTTCTGGGAGGGCCGTCGCTTTTTGCTGAGCGCAAGAAGCGGAGAGCTGTTCAGGGTGTCTCACTTCCCTTTTGCACCATTTGTACTTCTGCGCCGTTGGATAGCCCCTAACAGCGTGGCGCGTACTGTAGGGAGGCTCGGCCGTAGGTGGGTGATCCGTAAAGGTGCTGGTCTTCGCTCTGAACCCCTGCGCTCTATTTTCCCAGCTCCTGGACCCCCCAGCTTCTTGACATTCTCAGAAATAACCTCCACCACACTCAACGTGTCCTGGGGGGAGCCATCGGCGGCCAACGGCATCCTGCAGGGCTACCGAGTGGTGTATGAGCCCTTAGCGCCCGTGCAAGGTAAGGCCTGGGGGCCCACGGTGGGCTACTCCAGGGTTCACAGATGGAAAGCTTTCAAGAAGCTGGGAAGGCGGGACCAGACAGCCGGGATGATGGTTCAGCTGCTGGTTCGTGCAGTGCAAGCATGAGGGCCTGAATGGAACCCTCCGGGCCCATGTAAAACCTCCAGGTGTGGGGACAGGCCTGGGCCCTTCTGACCAGCTGACTAGCTGAACCAGTGGGGTTCCAGATTAAAAAAAAAAAAAACAAGAGGCTTTGGAGCCCAGTGGTGGGCACTGCGGTCTGAACACCACAGGTTAAAAAGTAGGTCACTGCTCCCCCAAGAATGTGCCCGCACATGAATAAAAAGATGGGTCACAGGATGGAATGCAGGGCCGGGGACCCCACGGTAACCTAGGGAAAACGGCAGTGTCTATTCTGACTAGCTTTCTGCCTACGGGGCTCGGAGGGGGCAATATCGGGGAACAGGAAGTAGCAGATTAAGGGTGTGGCTTCAATTACCTAGTCACACACCTTATTGTCACTCCCGCTTCCGGGTGTCATTTTCACTCTGTCTGAGGTCCTGTCTTTTATCCACGCATCCACTGAGGGCTCTGTGGCCTCTCTTCCTCACCCCACTGCACACTCAGAGACAGGTCCCACTGTCTCTGCACGATGGCCCAGGTTCAGATCTTTCCTCTCCTGGTCGTACACACAGATATCTGGTAAAACTTAGGGGTTATTTAGTGTCTGGGAGGAGATGACACACAAGCAGCTGCTCAGAGAATGCTGGCTCTCCATGTAAAGCCCTGCTCAGAGTGTCCTTGTTTGAAATAAGCAGCCACGTGGAGTGGAGAGTTGATTCGAAAGGGGGCATCCAAACCCTGGATTTTCCTGCGTCAAATCTCCGATGCCTTTGACAAGAAGATTTGCTGATATTTTATGATACTCTACGAAAGATAGAATGCTCACCGTAAACTATGGCCCCGGGCTTTTGCGCCATCAATTCCAAGCCACATCCCAAATCAGAGCTGTGAAAATGAGAGAAAGAAAAAGCAGAGGGTGTCTGGGCCGATCGATGAGTTTCATGCACGGCAGAGGAGATGATCTGTGGGTGCAAATCCAAAATGGCACTGGAGGGGAGAGAGTAAGGGGGAAGCAGAGACTGGTCTGCTTGTGGCACTCTTTCCAGAGTGAACAATCTGTCCAGGAGCAGGTGACAGAGCTGCCTTCAAGATCATAGGACAGATTTCCAGTAGACACGCCCATTGTCATTGCTTGATCAGCAGAGAGGTGATGGGAGAATTTCCAAAGACCTCTCCCTCCCTCTCTCTCTTTCTCTCTCTCTCTCTCTCTCTCTCTCTCTCTCACACACACACACACACACACACACACACCCCACAAGTATCTTTTCAAGGACAGCAACCAACTGGAGCCATTCAAATGAGAAGTGACTGTTAGAATCAGGGCTCTAATTGACCCATGTGCCCTTCGTAATCAGAGCTAGCTTGAGTAGCTCATTTGTCCTCAAACAAGCAACTGACTCCTCCCCGTCCTGCATCCTGAATCTCCAACAACCCTGAGGCACACTCCCTGGGAGCCCGGGGCTGCCGCTCTTAGCTAACTCCAAGGCTGTCATTCCTTAGTGGCATCTGGGCCACAGGGAACTTGTAGTCTTTGGGGATTCCATCTCTGTACTCCCCCCCC
>NW_026596466.1:2622298-2632995 GCF_907164565.1 Psammomys obesus | reverse complement strand
AGAGAGAGAGAGAGAGAGAGAGAGAGCAGGACACTGTCCTCCGGCCTAGGCCAGGGGTGGGTCTGTTTGTGCGTGTGTGTTTGCATGCACAGCGCTGCAAACACTAGGTACATGTACCACACACACACACACACACACACACACACACACACAAATGCTAACACACACACACACACATGCATGCAAACACAAACATACACATGCATGCATGCAAACACACATGTACAAACAGACCCACCCCTGTCCTACCTCTTTCCTTGACATTTTTTTAAATATCTTGCTCACTTTAAAAAATATTTTATGTGTGTTGGTGTTTTGCTTACATGTATGTCTGTGCACCGCATGTGTGCCTGATGCTCAAGGAGGCCAGAGTTGCAGATGATTGTGAGCCACCATTTAGATGCTGGGAGTCAAACCCAGGTCCTCTGGAAGAGCGACCAGCATTCTCAACTCGTGAGCCATCTTTCCAGCCCTCTCTTGCTCACCTTTAAACAAGTGTCAACTGCATGTGCTGATGGGGTTAAATGTGGTTTTGGGCTTTGAGACTGTCACGTGTGACTCAGGTTGGCCTCAAAGTCTCCATGTGGCCCAGGGCGATCCTCCACCCTCACCTCCTGAGCGCTGCTCTCTGAGGTATGCATCATTTTGCCCAGTTTTCCGTGGTGCTGGGGATGGAGCCCAGGGCTTCTGGCAGGCTAAGCTCTCTCCCACCTAACCCACATCCCAGCCCCCAGTGTGGCAGTTTTCTGCTTGCTGCGTTTGTTACCTGCCGTCACACAGCTGGACTGACTAACTGACCCGACAAGAGGTGAAGGAAGGAGAGGCTCGTCTTCACTCACATTTCGGAGGGTTCGCTTGATTCCGTTACTTGGCCCTATGCACTTGGCGTACCTGACAGCAGGAGAGTGTAGTGGAGGCACCTGTTTGCTTCATGGTCGACAGGAAGTGGAGAGAGAGACAGGAGGGGCCCGGACAAGGGCCCATGTGCAGAGGCTACTTCCTCTAGCTAGGTCCACCTCTGAAATAGCCCCCCAGCTGGTAACCAAGCCTTCAGCACACAAGCCTATAGGAGGCAGGTTACCCCCGACAGTGACACCGTCAAGGGTACACACTGACCACACCCAGCCACAGCAGCCGTTGGGAACCGGTGTTCTGCCACCTCCACGTTGCATTTCTTGGTTGGTTCCCACATTGGAGGCAAAGTGCAGACACTTGTATTTCTGCGTCTGCGTTATTTAACTTGCCGAGTCTCCTCCAGCTCCATACGTGTTGTCACCAATGACAGCACTTGATTCTTGGTGACCAAGTAATACTCCACCGGGTACTTATGTCACAGTTACTTTTTTCCATTCATGCTCTGACGAACGTCTAGACTGACCTCCTATCTTCGAGGTAACGGCTTCTATATTAGATGCGCTGGCTTCATTTCCTTCTGCTGGATACCCAGCACCCAGACAGCTGGATCATCTGCAGTTTTGTCTTCAGCTTTCTGAGGACCCTCCATCCCATTCTCCATAGGGACAGGACTCATCTGCATTCCCGCCTACTGTGCGTGAAAGCTCCATTTGCTTTCAACAATGAAGGGTGGACGTTATTGGAAAATGAGTTGGGTATTACTGCTGGGAGCTCAAGGCGGGAGCCGGGGAGGTCACCAAACTTGAAGAATGCTAAGCAGCATCACTGTGACCTTCAGCCGGTTACAGGGATCACAGGAAACAACCGGGAGTGGACAAGGGTGAAGCACCAGGTATGCTTCAGGAAGGGGCGTCTTTCCTGATGCTAGGTGCACCTTGGGTTAGGAGCCATTTTGGTCTGGTATTTAAGGAGGCTGTTAGGCCGAGAGGGAAGAGCCCCAGTGTCACATCCTGTGGCAGGCAGTTCTCTTCCTCCCTTCCTCCCTTCCTCCCTTCCTCTCCAAGGCCCCCTCCCCCACCACTGCCTTTCATGCTTCTGGATGGATAAAAGCTAGAAGTGTGTCCTGGGACATCTAAGGAGAAGTAGACTGGAAAGCTGGGCTGCGGAGACTGCCTAGAGTGGAACACTTGATGCATGAGCATGAGGAACGAAGCGCCAAGCCTTAGGACAGAGGTTCTCAACCTGTGGGTCGCAACCCCTTTGTGGGTCAAACAGCCTTTTCTCGGGGTCACCTAAGACCATCGGAAAACACAGATATTTATCGCTGGGGGTCACCACAGCATGAGGAGCTATATTAGAGAGTCGCAGGATTACCTTAGAGCCTACCCAACCCTTGGACACAGCAGAACATCTGTAGCCCGGTGCTCCCACGGTGAGCTGGGGGATGGAGATCGAGAGTTCCCAAAAGCTTGTGAGCTCACTAGCTACTGGCACGGCGGCAGCAAACAAGGTCTCGTTTCAGATGAGGTGGGAGATGAGGACCAACACCCGAGGTTATGGCCTGACCTGCATGCGTGTGTCACAGCAGGCACACGCCCATGGTGCTACATCTGCACGATTGCATGGGCATACCTATACCCCCCCACACACACAACAAACACGTTTTTAAAGCTGCTCCCTGCATGCATTCTGTAAGATAGGAAATTGTCACAGAATGAAAATACACAAAGGAGGAAGGGAGGGAGGATGGAGGGAAGGAAGGATAAAAGGAAAATTCTTTGGCTCCAGCTTGCTGGACTCCAGGCCCTAGGTGATATCTGAGGAGCAAGGCACTGGCCAGCTTGTGAGACAGGGGTTCTCAAATCAGTGAAAGTTCTGGAGCCTTCTGTGGTCATTTGGTCCCCATCATGACCCCAAGGACAGCCAACCAGCTCTCTGCACAGTGACTCTGTGCAGCGCTGGCTTTTGCTGCTGTCCCTGTCACCGACACTGGAAGACAGTTGCCAACCATGTTCCCTTGTGTATCCTGCTAACTGACCACAGTGGGCTGCCAGATCAGGGCCTGTCACTGAAAACCCAACACAGCAAGATGCCCCATCCCCTTTGCAACACAGATCACAGCGCCATGCAGGCTTTTATAGATCGTCAATATTTAAACACCTTGCTGGGACCCAGGGGCCTCTGGATCTCAGCTGTCATCTATTTCAGGCCTCATTACACAAACCATTAAACACTCTATCTTCTCATTTTCTCCACTGAAGCTCCCTGGCAAGGCCTTCTCCGGGCGGAGCCCAGATTCGTGCTGAGCCCTGCTCGCCTGGCATCTAGGGGAACAGAGACACTCCGTGGTAGGCTCCCATGGCCCAGATGGTCTGTTCAGCCTGGGGTAACCCTGCCCAGCCACATCCCTGCCTGCCCCTGAAGACAAACCCATCAACGCAGTGTCCTCCATCTGTCCTTAGCCCTGTCTTCACCCTGAAGGTTTCGCTGAAGAGCCCACGGCCACTGCACCCAGCAGCAGCTAACGGCAGTAGCACCCCTTCACAGAACCTCTTGTTCGGAGAGAGTGGTCCCTGAGTGTAGCCCAAGGGCATGGCCATCAAGCTCTACCAGGATGGCTGACCAGCTGGTTCATTTCTCTAGATTTTGAATGAGTCTCCCCTGGAATTGTGTAGCAAAAGGCATCTGGAAAGTAGCTATGTGGTGGGCAGACTCGAATGATTTATTTACGCAAATTATTCCAAGGCATTTTGCTGTGTAGCTCTCAGAGCCTAATTTACATATTTACACAATACACTGGAATGGCACTAAAGGCACTATAAATATACTTTCCTCTCCAAAGCAGCCATGAAATATATATTTAGGATGCACCCAAGGCAAGCAGACATTGTTTTGCCATTTTCCCAGATGATGCCTTAGCCTGCAGGCAAGGCACAGGACCTGTCCATCGTCAGCCCCCTGGGTGCACCCCAAATTCTTTCCCATTCGTTGTGTTCATTTTCAGTTCTTGGCAAAGTGAGTTTTAACTGAACCAGAAGGAAAATCAATATTTCCAAACTGGGCATAGTGGTGCAGACCCGTCTTCCCAGCATTCCAGAGGACGAGGGAGGAGGTGAATTGCAGTCCAGCCCAGGCTACTAGATAGGTGAACCCTGTTTCAGAAATGAACTAGTGCCAAGCTGGGGAGATGGCACAGCTGACTAAGTGCTTGAGATGCAAGCATAAGGACTCATTTCCTAGAACCTGTGCTCAATAAAGCCCGACGTGATGGCGCAGGCTTCTAATCCCAGGGCTAGGGAGGTGGGGACGCACAGATCCCGAGGCTCTCTGGGTAGTCAGCCCAGCTGAATCAGCCAGCCACAGGCCGCCGAGAGACCCACCTCTGAAACTAGGGGGCCGGTAGCCGAGAAACAACACCTGAGTTTTCTCTGCCCTACACATGCATTCATGCACACACATGCATGTGCACACACTGAATAAATAAATAAATTCAATTCTTTGAATACGGGCAGCCTCATGTCGGCGGGTACAGCAAGTGGACCTCAGCTCTCTCCTTCTCCCTCTCTCCCCTCCCCTTCTCACTCTCTTCCTCTTCTATGGCCACCAAATGCCCCATGTCCTTTCCTACGTCAGTCTCCTTCGCTGGCTATCCCTGCCTTAAGACACACACTGAGTGCTGTCTGCTGTGCTGGGAAAGGACCAGGCACAAAGCATTTTTATTAGCAGCCATATTTGGCCTGTTGTTTAAGCCTCACCTCCTAGCTTGACCGCTTATACGGAGAGAAACGACAGCTCTTAAGAAGTAAAAGGCTGCCAGGCGCTTACTTGCTCAGCGATGCAGGCTGATGGTCAGGCTGTTGGCTGCCTGAGTTAGTGGGCCCAGCAGTCTCTGTGGTGAGTGACAGTTTCATTCAGCATGGAGACCCTGCTTAATTGGCCGTGAAATCAGACTTTTGTATTGGCATGCTGTCTGCCCTGATACCTGTGGCGCTTCTGCCTAGGCGTTGGAGGGGTACATGCAGCAAAGGCCGCTCGGTCATGCTGCACCGGGGCTAGCATATGAGCAAATGCACCCCCTGTGCCGGGGCTGGGGAGATGCCAGCATGGCGAGCTGAAAGCTGACTCATTCCATCCTCTAGATACAAGCCTTTGACAGCAGGCCTGTTTGCACCGGAAGAGGCTCGACACTTCCTCCTGAGGGTGGGCAGCGCAGCTGAGGAGGGAAGCCGCAGTCCATGTTCTCTGAGGAACACCCACGCGAGAGCTGAACTCCGCGCTTCCCTCCTCCCGGTGGGCTGTGAGGTCTGTGGTGACAGGGACGCTCTCTTAGGAGCATTTGCAGTCTCCATCCTGGCGCTCCCCTGCCCTCTTAAGACCTCGAGGCAGACTTGACAGTGTGCTAAGGTGCGAGATGGATAGTCCAGGAATCGGGTGGGACCAGCCGTGTGGGAGCCACTTGGGGAAATTACCAGGGGCCACTCACCTGAGAACCCACCCAGGAGCCAGTCACTTGAGGACCATTCACGCAGAGTTCAGGAGGTCAGTCGTTCAGGGGTCATCGTCCAGATCAGTCGCCGGGAACCAGAAGCCCCCTGGTTGTTCTCTTGTAGTGCTTCGGAGGACCAGGCATCTGGGGGACCAGGCAGGAGATCAGTCAGCCTTGTGTTAATCACCCAGGGAGATGTCACCCCAGAGACCCGTCACCAGGAACTCATCCTCTGGGATCCACATCCCAGGATCAGCCAGTAGAGACCTGGCTGTGCGTGACAACCGCTCTCCTCTGGCCGTGTCTCGGGTCTCTCACAGTGATGACAAGCGGGTCCCCTGCACTAAATGTCCAGGGTTTTCTTGTGGGAAGCACAGTTGTGCTGTCCTCTCCTGCTCTGACGGAGACGGAAGTCCAGGCACTGGGGATCTTCCTGGTACAAGGAAAATCAGTCGCACAAATCTCATTATTGTTAATAGTTCTGTAATGTTATTTTTCTCACAAATTTGTGGAGGTATTTTCTCCATCACTGATTTATTGAGATATTTAGCAGCATAATAAAAATGAGAAAAACAACCCACAGTTGGGGAACAGTAGCCGCTCTCGCAGCTGCCAAGTTTTTTTTTTTTAACCCACTGGTGATCACCGTGTAAATATTGTTATAGATAAATAGCCCAATGAATTATAATCCAAGCATAATATGCTAATTTTAGAAGGCAGAATTAAGCAAAATAAAAATGCAAATATTTTCTTCTGTTAGTTCAGAAGGAAATCATCTTGGCATGGCACCACCCTCTCCCGTTTTTTGAGTGTAAGTAGATTGCTGAATAAATCGCTCAGTGTTGAGATCCTATATCAATATTTTAAAATGTTTTTATAAAAAATGCACAAAGTTCCTGGAGCTATGACAGAGCTCTTAAAGTAAAATGTAGTCTTTGGGTGACGACAGAAGCAGGGGAATTGTGTTTGTCCCCAGTACCAGGAGAGCATTAAGGAAACATGAATGCGGAGGACAGCGAGAGAGCTTGCCGCGAAGGTGTCCAGAGCTCAGATGCCAGGGAAATGCTCTAGGCTCGAGTGCTCTCAATTTCACTCTACTGGGTTTGAACAACACCCAGTTTGCAAGTCTGTGTTTCTGTCCTTAGACTCTTAGAGCATAACATTATCTTTTTAGTGGAGAACTTGGCACGATACATTCAATATTTAGAGCCTTGGAGCTAAGCACGGGGTGAAATAGGGGTGGCCATTGTTTACTGAGAGTCTGACGGAGTTGGGGCAGGAGAGAGGCCATGGGTTGCAAAGATGGCTGCCTGGAGGGGTGAATAGATGGCTAGGTAGGTGAGTGGGTGAGTGTTTGGTTGGTGGGTGATTAGTTTGGTGGGCAGAGATGAGTGGGCGGGTGAGTCAGTGGGTAAGTGGATAGATGGGTGTGTGGATAGGAGATGGATGGGTAGGCAATTGAGCGAATGGGTGGGTGATGAGTGGATGGGTGGGTAGATTGAGGGATATATGAATATCCTTGGGTAGGTTGATGGGTAGATGCAAGGACAGATAATAAGATCTTTATTATGTAAAGATTTCAGGGCCCTAGGGTATGAACAATGAAATGAACTGAGAGCATGCTCTGTAAGCCATGGCTGGAGCAGCCGTCCCTTCCTGAAGTGTGGGTTGGAGTTGGGGAGGGGCAGGGGGACATGTTCCTGCTTTCTCTCTCCATCCTGCTCATAGACTGTACAAAGCCTGTGAGAACGGAGGCTCTCCTGACCTGCCGAGGGACAGAAGGCTGTCCCATCACAGAGTGTGCCGTGAATATTTGTAGGTGAACGAGGGGGCATCAGAGGGGCTCCGGGGCTCTGCAGGCCACCTGTTGAAATGCACTATCTCTCCACACTATTCTTAAGCAAAGTTCATGTCAGAGACATAAACCAGGGCTGGAGAGGTGGCTCGGTACTTAAAGTCACTTGCTGCTCTTCCGGAGGACCTGAGTTTGGTTTCCAGAATCTCTTTCAGGCTCACAACTGGCTACAACTCCAGCTCCAGGGAATGTAACACCCTCTTCTGGATGCATATACAGGACATATAGCCTCACAAACACTTATGCATACCTATACATCATCATAAATCTTGAAGTATATGTATGAGCCACACTGACACCCATTCTGTGCATAGAAGCCTTGTTATTTTAGAGAGGAGGGGCCATCTGTGCTGCGGTGTGCCACCCCTGACGGCTCTCTTGATGAGCAACAGCCAACAATATGTGAATCATGAGGCTCCAGTGTCTGCTGATGCCATTAAAGCCATCAGCGTCGCCTCGTTCATTAACCTGTGACTATCAGGGCTTTGCCAGGGCAAAGTCTAAACCCTGAGCAAGCACGAACTCACACACTCGCAATATCCTCCTGTTTACCATTAGGCTAATCCATCCAAGCGCATCTTCCGAGAAGGCGGTCGGGGAGGCTTCGCTTCCCATCACCCTGGGGCCATAAAAACAGCAAGTTCGTGCACATGTATATTCAGTGGGCTTTTCCCTCCCCAGATCGCCTGCTTTTTCAAGTCCCGCAGACTTTTTCCTGTAAGAGGAAATTGAACTTGGGAAGGATTTCTACATCATAGGAGCAATTTAGGCTCTGCCCCCACCTTTTAGCAACAGCCTCCTCGGGGAATAATTTATATTTTATTTGCAATCACTCAGGTTGCACTGACTGCGTGTGAAGCAGTGTGCTGGGCACTTTATAAATAAAAACATATTTGAATTCTCAAGGCAGAATTCTCAGCACTGTACGTACCTTTGGTATCGCCATTTGACAGACAAGGCAGAGAGAAGCCGAGTGCTCTGCCTAAGGCCACACAGCCAGGGACAGGACCAAGCTTTGCACTAAGGCTGCATAGTTATAGACAGTTTGTTCAGCCACTGTGCGTTTTTGGTTTGTTGTTATTGTTGAGACATGACCTCGTGTAGCCCAGGCCACGCTAGAACTTTCTATAAAGCCAAGGGTGACTTGAATGTCTGATCCTTCTACCTCCTCTACCCGAGTGCTGGGATGACAAGCATGTGCCATCATGACCAGTTTCACTGGCTGTCTTTCCTTAGCTCTGTTGGTTGATGCTTAGGAACCGAAGCCATTCTCCTGTTTCTTCTTTTCTATGTAACGTTTTCTGGCCTGGATCTTATTCACATTTTCCTAGGTATCAGAATTTATATAAATTAGGTCATTACCTACTATGGAAAACTTTGCTTAAGACAAAAGTCACCACCTTGATATGTGTGTGTGTGTGTGTGTGTGTGTGTGTGTGTGTGTGTGTGTGTGTGTGTATAGGCCAGAAGTCACCCTTGGGTGTTGTTTCTCAGTCACTCTCCACAGGGTCTCTCTCGCCTGGAGCTCATCCATCAGGTCAGGCTGGCTGGGTCTCTCTAGCCTGTAGCTCATCCATCAGGTCAGGCTGGCTGGCCATCAAGCCCCAGAGATCACAGCTTCTTGATAGGTGCTGGAAATTGAACCCAGGCCCCACACTGGCGCCGTAAGCACTTTAGCCCCGCACCAGACTCAGCCTTATCTAAACGTACCACTGAGTAACTTCTTGGTGCTGGGGACGCCCCTTACCCCATCTGCCTTCCATCTTGGAAATCCAGACTCTGTCACCACTGAGTTCCCATCCCTGAACCCCTCCCCCCATCTGACGTTCTGTCTCCAGCACTCGAGCAACCCCGGGGGTCTCTCTAAACAAAACTGTGCAGTGTGGGGTCTTTGCGGGTGGATGACCTCAGTGGGCGCCTTGTCCTCAGCATCCCTGGGTAGCATCGGCATCCCTCCAGTTTGAAAGTGGACTCACTCTCCACTGTGCGCACGTTTGTCTGTCCACGCGTCACTTGGGTAGTTTATGCCTGTTGGCATTGTGGACAGCATTGCCGAGAACACGGATTTGCAAGCATCTGTCCAGAATTCAAAACGCTTTTTTTTTTTTTTTTTTTTAATGCATGCTGATAGCATGATGACTGAAAATGTCAGGCTGGGGCATAGCTTAGTGGCAGAGCACTGCCTAGAAGCCTTCAGCAGGGCAGAGTGGCTCAGCCAGGAAGGGCCGCTGGGTTCCATCCCTAGCAGTTGTGGGGTGCAAAACACTCACTCTGCATTTAGGGCAGGCTTGGCTCTGGGGGTGCTCAAGACACCTGACATCGACAAGATATTCTCATTTGGGAAGTGGCCTTCAAGGCAGAAGCCGGGGCCAATTCCCAGCAGAGAGCGTGGAGCTCTGACGGTTCTATCCCCAACCACGAACCAGGCCTGTGTTTTCCGAAAGATCCAACCCTTCACTCTGAAGGAGATGAACCCCAGGGTAGATGGACCCCAGGGTTACAGCCATTCCAGGAGCACACGTGTCCATTCCGTCCGCATAGAAAACACCATACACCACACAGTGATGGCAACAGCGGAGAAGGAAGCTTGGCCTTAAACCGTCCTCTTAACCCGAGGACTGGGCTCCGTTTCCAGGCAGAACTGGGTAGGAACCCATAGCAAGTGCAAGCCAGTGGTGACCCACTAGCTCCCAGATGTCTGTAGGTCAAGAATAGGACCAAAGGGTCAGCAACGGGGCATGCAGAGAAAGCAGGGAAGGGAAAAGGTGAGGAAAAGCAGCAAGCCAGAAGGGAGTCAGTGTCCCTAAGGTGACACCAAGTGGGAAGCCAGGAACGACCTAGACCCCATGAGACTATGATAAGGAGAAGGGAAGGGATAGAAAACACCACTCCAGGATGGTGAGATGGTTTGGTCAAGCCTGGTGACCTGACTTCAGCATCAGAACTCACACCATGAAGGAGACTGAGGCCTGTGAGCTAGCTGTCCTCTGATCTCCACAAGTGCACTGTGGCAAGTCCATACCCCCACCAAAAGAGATAACTAAAGACAAATAAAGATGTTCTTATGGCCAGCTTGCCACTCTGGGAAATTTGCTGATACAGGAGACACGCCCCTCCACCCCTGGTCCTCTCTAGCCTCTGAGGCTGGCATCAGATGCCTGGCATGCCTGGGCTCATCTGGAGAAGAGTTGCCCTGACCCCTGTGCCATCTCTGAACCCTCTTGCAGATGAAGGCTTATGGGACATGTTTGCAAAGGACATTCCCCGGAGCGCTACGTCATACACGGTGAGCCTGGACAAGTTGCGGCAAGGAGTAACCTACGAGTTTCGGGTGGTGGCCGTGAACAAGGCGGGCTTTGGGGAACCCAGCCGCCCTTCCATAGCAGTGTCAGGTAAGCCCTTCAGAACATTTAAGGGCTTCTGTCCTTCCTTCCTTCTGAAGGATTTTAGTGTGTGTGTGTGTGTGTGTGTGTGTGTGTGTGTGTGTGTGTGTGTGTGTGT
>NW_026596466.1:2612738-2622288 GCF_907164565.1 Psammomys obesus | reverse complement strand
TGTGTGTGTGTGTGTGTGTGTGTGTGTGTGTGTGTGTGTGTGTGTGTTCTATCAGCATTGCACCTGCAGGCCAGAAGGGGGCAGTAGAGGGCACAGATGGCTGTGAGCCATCATGTGGGTGCTGGGAATTGAACTCAGGACCTCTGAAGTTTAGACAGTGCTCTTAATGGCTGAGCCACCTCTCCAGCCTGATGTCATTTTTTCAAAAGACAGACGTATAAAGCAGAGGCACCCACCCATCTGTGAGAGGAGAGGGTAGGTGCTGAGGGGCTGGCGTGCCCTCTGGGTAGGTGGAGGAGGAGACTGCAGCAGGGGCCACAGTGTAGACAGTCCATTCTATGCAACAACTCCCTGGGCCTGCTTTTCTCCAGCCGAACCCCAGACACTCAGCCACTGGTGAGGACCCTGAACAGACAGGGATTTCCAAACCAGGCTGTATCAGGACCCACAACAAAAGACCAGGCATGGTGGCATGCACTCAAAGTCTCAGCTCTGCAGAGGCAGAGGAAGGATCCTTGGGGCCTGATCAGTGAGCTCCGGGGCAGAGAGGGACCCTGTCTAAAAGGAGGTGAGTGGTGTTTGTGAGGATGACACATGAGGTTGGCCTCTGCCCAACACACACACACACACACACACACACACACACACACACTCGTGCCCATGTACACGCACACGCCCATGGCGTCTCCACCATGGGGCATCAGCAACGAATGCTTCCCAGCTACCACAGCGTCCAAACCAGCCGTGGCTGCCATTTGCACTGCAGCCAATTCATGACTCAATCCAGAAATGCTAGCCACCATCACCCACTGGCCTCGCATCAGGACCCGAGCCCCGGGGCGAGAACTCCCCCAGGACAGCTGTTCTCCCTGCCAAGTGGAAGAACAGGCCAGTACTCCTGGGCGGCCAGCGGGAGAGTCACAGCACTTGCTCCATGGGATACTGAATGCACAGCCAGACACCCCACTTACATCCTTTGGATTCAAAACACTGTCATCGCCCGAGAAACCCTGTGGTGTACTATTATCCAGAGCCAATTTCCCCTTTATTCCCAGCATGCGCTCATTCGTGATCCAGCCAGTGGGATACTTAATGTGAAAGTGGATGTGTTTTCTGCAGGTTTGGGCAGCTGGAGGCAGACCCCCAGCTCTGCCTGTAAGAGGCTCCTCCCCCAGGGCCCTCTGAGCCATTTAACCAGCTCCCACACAGGGAGACCCCTGAAAGGCAGGAGTGGGGCTTTGGGCTGTCCGGCTCCTGTGGAGAAGACATCTTCCCCATTTTCCTCTCTTAGTGAACAGAATAGAATAAGCAGGAAGGAAGACACGCACCCTTTGCCAGAGCAGCTTTTCCATGAACCATTTTTGAATAGATGTCTCAAAGGCAAGTTCAGACAGGAAGAATGTATGCAGTCCAGCTCAGTTTTGCTACAGACGTAAAATAAACAGCTCACAGCTCCAGACTTCAGGGGCTCCTGAAGTAGAGGAAACCAGCAGGTTAGCTATAGATGCCCAGGAGGCATCTGAGCCCATACATCTCAAATCCAGAGCCCTCGTTCATCACCAATGGGAACCAGTAGAGGAGATACGGGGAGGGCTTGGTAGTTCTACCTGGGCGGGCTTCTCCAGTGACACTGTCAAAAGATGGGTGTGAGGAGGCAGGAGAAAAAGAGGAAGATGGTTGGAACCGGATTGCCATGGAGAGAACAGGTGTTACGAAGCAAAAAACAAAGCATCGCTTGAGGGAAGGTTGAGCCGGGGACGGGCAAGCAGGGCCACCCTCTAAGTCAGTGTTTCTAGGAGGCTGGGATTACAGGGGCATGGAGGTTGTTCTCGTAGGTAAGGGCAGGGAGAGGATGGTCTGGTATACATCCATGCTGTCTTAGTTTCTCTTCCTGTTGCCATGATACAGTACCCTGACGAAAGCAACTTAAGGGAGAAACAGTTTGCTCTGGCTCACATACAGTTTGTCATGGTGGAGAAGTCAAGGAAGCAGAGCTTGAGGCAGCTGGTCACAACCAGGAAGCAGAATGCAACGAATATACACTCAGCTCCCTTTCCTCACTCATATAGTGTCTTAGTTAGGGCTTTATTGCTGTGAAGAGACACCATGACCACAGCAACTCTTATCAAGGGAAAACGTTTAATTGGGGCTGGCTTACAGTTCAGAAGTTGAGTCCACTACCATCATTGCCATGGAAGCATGGTGGCACGCAGGCAGACATGGTGCTGCAGAGGTAGCTGAGAGTTCTACGTCTGGATCTGCAGGCTGCAGACGGTGAGGAAGAGACGGTGAGACACTGGGCCTGGCTTGAGCACCTGAGACCTCAAAGTCCGCCCCCCACGGTGACACACTCACTGGAGGCAACAAGGCCACACCTCCTCTCCCCGTGGGCCTGTAGGGGCCTATTTTATTCAAGCCACCACATATAGCCTAGGGCCCCAGCCACCACCCATAGTTAACATCACGTAACCTGACCAACCTGATAACCCATGATGGCACCCAGTGATTCTAGATCCTGCCAAGTTGAAAGTCAACAGATCCCCAAACTTGACTCTAGAGAAGGCAGAAAAACTCCTAAGGGTAGATTCCCAAACCTGCTGTGGAGCTTCTGGGAGTCCCAGAGAGTATTTGCGGAGCTGTGGGAGCCACCACAACTGCTTCTCTTCCCCGCTGCCAGGTTCTGGGGAGATGCTGGCTGCTGCCACCGCTGAGCCTCATCTCATGTGGTCTTTCCCACAGCACAAGCCGAAGCCCCGTTCTATGAGGAGTGGTGGTTCCTACTGGTGATGGCACTCTCCAGCCTCCTCCTTGTCCTCCTGGTGGTCTTCGCACTGGTCCTGCACGGGCAAAGCAAGAAGTACAAGAACTGCGGCACAGGTGTGACATCTCTCTCTGTCTCTCCACAGTGAGCTGGCATTTGGGCATGAGAGCTGACATTTGCTTTCTCTGCTGAATCTGCCAGGATCTCCTTTAACAGTGCGTAAATATTAGGGAAATGAATGCTTCAGTGGTAGAGCACCTGCCAGTGAGGGGCTGGGGTGTGGCTCAGTGGTAGAGTACTCACCCATCCCCAGCACTACCAAAGCAAAAGAAGAGCTTCAGGCCCAATGATACAGTTTCTGCCTCTTGTATTAGCCATTCGTCTTGGCCACTGCATTGGAGTTGCTGGGCTCCCCGAATCTTCCTTCCCACACCCCATTGCTCTTATATGCTCCTGGTTAAAACAAGGCTAGAAAGGAAGAGAGTTAAGCCAGTAGAGAATCATTTCTGACAAGAGGGTGGGATGAGCTGGCGCACCTCGGGAATGTAGGGTAGCTCCCGAGCGTGATGGGAATGCTCCTATAGTGTAGCCTTTCTCGTGTGCTTGAGCCTGGACCACACTTTCCATTCCCTCCACACAGCCTACTCCAGCTCTGACCCCTCTGAGGGTCGCTCCGGCAGGGCTCCACGCTCAGCCTTGAGCCAGTGCTCCAACAGCCCATGTGCGCTTCTGAACGGATCACCATCGTTAGAGAGATGAACATGGGGGGGGGGGGGGGGGGGGGGAGGCAGGGAAGCCAGGCAAGGGAACGCGCATGTGGCGTGCCTTCTTAGGCACAGAGGTCAGGAGAAAGCAAAGCGGAAGCATGCCTCTTGAGGGCACAGCTGTGGTCGCATCTCTGGGGAGAGGAGCAGAGAGAGCGGTGTGAGATTCACCCTCATGGATGCTCTGCACCTGCGCAGAGGCGGTGGCTCCCGGAGATGAGAGGGCTCATTGCACACCCTTCAGGTTAATGCTTTTTATTGTCCTCAGTTTTTAAAAGCCCCGTAACCACCAGCAAGACCGCTTCTCACCATAACCACAGAACAGCTGGACGTCTGTGGCCTTCTGCTCCCCCCAGGCCCCCGCTTGCTGTGGTTATCAAAGCTATGGCTGAGCCAGAGAACAGAACAGGGACAGGGAAGTGACTCAGTTGATAAGGAACTGACCATGTGGACGTGAAGAAAAGAGTCGGATCCCCAGCACTCACACAGAAAAAAGCTAGGCTTGATGCTACAGAGCTTGTAATCCCCAAGGTGAGGAGGTGGAGACAGGTGGATTGCTGGGGAGCACAAAAGCAGGACCCCAGGGACCCCTCCCGGCCATTGAAACCGCAGATCCTTGTGCCAGAGAGGTTAATAAGATGGAATGCCTAAATTGCCAGAACGTTAGCGATCCATCCCTGAAAAGAAAGGGTTTATCCTTTTTTCTTTTCCGCGTAAATTCACTTCTAACAAGTGTTCGTAAATCAGATTTTATTCCCGTGGGATTTACAGTGTATGAATGACATGCCATTTTAGTGAGTTAATGCGGTTACAGAACAGCATAAAGTCTCCGTGTGTGTGCGCGTGTGTGTGCGTGTACACACATTCCCTCCTCCATCTGGAAAACAGACTAGAAAAGACACATCAGACTGCTGCTTCCAGCACCAAGCCTCCCCTAGGGAGTTAATTCAGCATAATTGAAGCCTGAGGGGGGGGGCTTGTCTCCCAGAAGGTGACTTGGGGGCACTTGAGCCTTTTCGTGTTCTTGGTTGTCTCCTGGCAAGAGCTTGCTAGCCCCTCTCACTTTGTTCTCACCCGCCCAGCATCCATCACACCACATCCCTGAGCAGAGATAAACGTACCAGCGATTTACTGCACAGGGTCTACAGGCTTCTCCATCTCAGCATCCTGCCGCATGAAGGGGCAAGGTGCCCATTGCAGGGAACCCTCTCAAAGTGATCACACACCTTACCGGGTCTTGGGCGGGCAGGGTGTGTGACCTGTCCTGGGGCAGCAGGATAGCTGGGAGCATGCCGGATAAAATCCTCACCCTGAAAGACTCTCTCAGCCTACACTGCAAAGGTAGAAGACAGAATCTGAATACCAAGCACCTGTGCCAGCACAGGCCTTCCAGGTGGGGGCTCAGTGAGTAAGAGTGCCTGCTGCGCAAGCACAAAGTTCTAAGTTCAAATCCCCAGCACCCATGTAAAAATCTAAGGCATGGCAATGCCCATGTCTATAACCCAGGAGCTGAGTAAGTGTTAGCCTAATGTGGGAAACCCTCCGCAGGCATTACCAGAGGTTTATCTCCTGTGCAATTCTGAATTCCAACAAATTGTCCATCAGAACTGAACCATCACATAGGGCTGGAGAGATGGCTCAGCGGGTAAAGGCACCTGCTGCCAAGCCTGAAGACCTGTGTTTAATCCCCAGGACCTGGCTGGTAGGAGGAGACTCAGCTCCTGAATGTTGTCCTCTGACCTCCACACAGGTGCTGTGGCATACACACCCACAGGAACACACCAAATAAATGAAATAACTTTTAAAGTTTAACCGTCACAGGTGCACACTTAAAAGCCTACAGTCCAGCGGTTAATGCAGAGCCACGTGCAGCCATTCCACCATCCATCTGGGACATCTTTATCACCGCTAAAGGAAGCTCTTTCTTTACCTATATTACCCACACAAGGGTGGTTTTTTTTTTGCCTCCAATTCTGTTACATGCTTGTGAGCTTTTTAAGTGTGTTATTTGTGAAACATTTGACTTCCCTGACTATTAATAAGGGTATGCATCCTGAGCACATTTTCATGAAATGTTGGCAAGGATACTGGCCTTTTGGCAGCAGGCATGATAAACACTGCGATGCTAGTATTGCTGTTTGGCTCTGGCATTGCAGTGCAGAGCCGTAGCTTTGCTTCCCAGCTCAGCTCCGGCTGCCTCTCCAGCTGAGGCTGATGCCATATGGTTCTGGGGGGGTCACATTGTGACAGGAACTCAGGAGCTTGTGGTGTTGGCTGACCCTCCCCGGTGTCACTGCAGCAAACTCCTAACTAAGACTCTGCTGGCTTCTCCCCTTCGGCTCTAGGTAAAGGCATCTCCAACATGGAAGAGTCGGTGACCCTGGACAACGGAGGGTTTGCCGCCTTGGAGCTCAACAGCCGCCACCTCAATGTCAAGAGCACCTTCTCCAAAAAGAACGGAACCAGGTAGGAGGCTGTGCCGAGCCACTGAATGCCAGGTGTCTGGGATGTCCTGCCCACCCCATCCACAGATACTGACCATACAGATTCCACAGTCGCAGGGACCCCTGAACACCACAGGACAAAAAAGGTGTGCTGCATCCGTACTCATTTAACGGTTCGTCCGCAGTTAAGATTTCTCCATCTAAAAAAGCGAACAGACCAGGGGAGCCGGAGAGATGGCTGAGCAGTAGAGCAGCTGTCAGGAAAGCAGGAAGACTGGATTTAGGTGCTCCCCAGAAACCATGTTAGTGCCGGGCAGAACGGTGGCCTACCTGCAGCTCCAGGTCTCTGGAGGCAGAGTCAGGGGACCCCTGGAGCAAGCTAGCCAGCCAGACTAGCCTTATCGGTGAGCTCTGCGTTCAGCTGAGAGGCCTTAGCTCAGTACAGGCAGTGACAGCAAGGGAGGAAGACTCCCGAAGGCTTCCGTATGTTCGTACGTGCGTGCACACACACACACATGCAGACACGTGCACATAATAAACACAAAAATATGTTTTTAATAATAAAAAACAAGACAGAAAGTTGTAAAGTGAAGGGTGTGTTTGTTTCCCATTGCCGTGTGACAAATAAGCATAAAAACATGCATCTCACAGGTCACCTGAAAGGGCCGCCCATGGCTATATTCCTCCTGTTACCAGGCTTCTGATGGGCTCTTGGAAGAATTCTCTTCCAGCTCCCTCCAGTTCTTGGTAGACTGCATCTGTGTGGCCCCCATGACTTAGGGCGGGTTCTTCCTGCCACTGAGTGGGGTCTACCCCCTGCCCCCTGCTCCCTGAGGGCACTCAGGGCATGTGTCTCTTCCTGCAAAGCCAGCAGGAGTGCCTTTCTGGTCTGCCTCATTTTTCACCAGAGGTCTGCATGCCACTGAGGACAGCTTCGGAGGAAGACCAACAAGAAATGACAAACTTACTTAAAACAGTTTGAGCTTTGTTTTAAGAGTAGCTGAATCAGTGAGCTGTAGGTTCAGGGAGAGACCGTGCCTCATAAACAAAGTGGAGAACTACTGAGGAAAACACTTGACATCAACGTGTGACCTCCAAACGCATGCGTGTACATGCAGATATACAGATATGTATATGTGCACACATACACAATACACACAAAAGGGGCGGCTTTGCTTCATGTTCTATCTCCAGCTGGCCAAGATGGCCTCCTTCATACAATGTCATGTGGTCATGTGATGGTGACGAATGGAAATGACAGCCCCACCCTTTCTGCGTCACAGTCATCCCTAGCCCACAGTTACAAACCAGACAGTCTCTGCTCTGCCTACGGTTACATCTTGGCTAGTACAGGGAGTGGTGATTGAGCTGAGGGTTCTGTCAATGAGTAAGAGCTAATGCCTCAAAGCCTCCTTGCCCTGGGGGCCCAGCTTTGTGTCCTGGGCCGCAGCCAGATTTGTCCTAAGCCCTGGCTGTGTACTCCAGCCTGCCATGTCTCCCAGAGTTCCATGAGCCCTGCACCTCCTGCTGGCCCAGACCTCACGTGCCCTTCTTGTTGAGAGATTCTCTTGGTCAGGACAGTTTGTCCCTGGTGCCCCGGCCTTGCACGGTACCTGAAGCCTGCAGGCTGTGGAATCACAGATAGCCAATGCTGGTAGCCACTGGAGTGTTATCCTCCTATTCCCATGGGAGCAAGGCCAGACAGCATGCTTGCTGGAGCCCCATCCCCGGGGGAGCGTCCTTTGTCCAGAGTAACCTGTGGCATCACCGTTTTTTAGGTCCCCACCCCGACCAAGCCCCGGAGGTCTGCACTACTCCGACGAGGACCTCTGCAACAAGTACAACGGCGCCGTGCTGACCGAGGGTGTGAACCTGAAGGAGAAGTCGGTGGACGGGTCGGAATCAGAGGTCAGTGCCACGTTTGCTTCCAAGCAGCGGCCGAGGTAGTTGCTTCGTGAGCCTTCTGACTCCTCCTCTCGTTTTGGTTTCACGGCCACCCAGCGATGTGCAGAGCCGATGGCAGAGAGCCCACTGTAGATGAGGTTGCACAGCTTTTCCTGGGAGATGGAAGCACGTCTGCTCACACGGATAGGGGGGAACCCACAGAGCCCTAGACAGGTTCCAGTCAGGCGATGGACTGCATTCCTTCTCTCATCGCTGTGAAAATGCCCGAGAGGGCAACTTAGCAGGGGTTATTTGGCTCACAGTCTGAGGGGGCACAGTCCGTCACGGTGGGAAGGCATGGCAGCAGGAGTGTCAGGAAGCAGAGGGAGGTGGACGCTGGGCCCGGCGTGCTTTCTCCCCAGCCATGGCATGGTGTCACCCACAGTGAGGCTGGGTCTTCTCAACCTAACGTAGAAACTCTCACAGCTAGGTTTGTCTCCTGGGTGATTCGAGGCCCTGTCAAGTTGGCTCTCCATCTAAATCAACACGTGAACCAGTGAGTTTATTGGGGTTCGTTCCATGAGCACAGATGACACTCAGATAGCCTCACACCTGCGGAATCCCACCCCCAGTCAACTAGCTGCCTTCTAAATAATATCAGGACACAGGGGCCCACCTGAGGAGCCCAGGAGAGCTCATGACTGTTGTGAACTCTCCAGCTCCCGCCATGAGAGAGAATGCTCACTTTCAAGATGTCTCATATGCTTCATTGTAGCTACTCAAACATGATGATGGTCATGTCCAACCAGAAGGAAACAGCCTCACTATACAAATTCATAGTCATGGCCTTCTTGGGGCCCATCAGTCCTTCCCCCACACAGACAGAGCAGATGCTACAAGCCTGTTCATTGGACATCAAGTCCTACTTCTAAATCTTAGGGCTGGGGTAAGGGATGAGCACGATGGTGTTCCCTGAGCAGAGGGCACCGCTGTTTGCTGGGGGGGGTTTCTCACACACCCCATGTCCTGGTCAGTGCTCTATTGTTGTGAAGACGCACCATGAGCACAGCAAGTTTCATAAAAAGAAAGCATGTAACTGGAGCTTGCTGCAGTTCCAGAGGTTTAGTCCATTATCAGCACAGTGGGAAGCATGGCAGCACGCGGGCAGATATGGTGCTGGAGAGGTAGCTGAGATCTCCATCCAGATACAAAGGCAGCAGGGAGAAGGAGACACACTGGGCTTGCCTTGAGCGGTTGAAGACCTCAAAGCCACTCCCAGTCTTCCAACAAGGTCACACCCACTTCAACAAAGCCACACCTACTTCAACAAAACTACTTTAACAAAGCCACACCTACTTCAACAAGGCCACAACTACTTTAACAAAGCCACACCTATGTCAACAAGGCCACACCCACTTCAACAAAGCCACACCTACTTCATCAAGGCCACACCTGCTTCAACAAGGCCACACCTACTTCAATAAAGCCACAACTACTTTAACAAAGCCACACCTACTTCAACAAGGCCACACCCACTTCAACAAAGCCACACCTACTTCATCAAGGCCACAACTACTTCATCAAGGCCACACCTACTTCATCAAGGCCACAACTACTTTGCCACACCTATTTCAACAAAGCCACACCCACTTCAACAAAGCCACACCTACCTTAACAAGGCCACACCTGCTTCAACA
>NW_026596466.1:2588082-2612728 GCF_907164565.1 Psammomys obesus | reverse complement strand
ACACCTGCTTCAACAAGGCCACACCTACTTCAACAAAGACACACCTATTTCAACAAAGACACACCCGCTTCAACAAGGCCACACCCACTTCAACAAAGACACACCTACTTCAACAAAGACACACCTACTTCAACAAAGACACACCTGCTTCAACAAAGACACACCTACCTTAACAAGGCCACACCTACTTTAACAAGGCCACACCTCCTAATCCCACCCAAATAATGCCATTCCTTAATGACTAAACATTCAAATATATGAGTCTGCCATTCTCATTTTTTTTTAAATTTTGTTTTGTGTTTCGATACAGGGTTTCTCTGTGCAGTCTTGGCTGTCCTGGACTTGCTTTGTAGACCAGGCTGGCCTCGAACTCACAGAGATCCACCTGCCTCTGCCTCCCAAGTACTGGGATTAAAAGCGTGTGCCGCCACGCCCAGCTCCATTTTTATTCAAACCACCCCACTCTACTTCTCCCTGTCCTGGAGTTCACAGATACTGGAAAACCTCCCATAGAAGGGCATGGTCCAGCAAGGGTCACCAGCTGCCCAGAGTGGCTGCTGAGATGAAGCTCTTGTTTTCTGTTGAGTTCTGGATCTTGGTTAGAAGGCAGAGGGCCTGAGCTTGGGGGACGGACAGGAAGTAGAACTATACAAACACGCCCTTGAAACCGAAGGGGCTCAGTGGATGAAGTGGGGATTTGAGTTCCATCCCCAGCACCATACAACATAGAGGGTGTGGCAGGGTGTGCTGCAAACTCAGCCCTGGGGAGGCAGATACAGCAGACCTCTGGGAGTGTGGCTAGGCAGGCTAGCTGAATTGGTGAGCTCTAGGTCAGTAAGGGGCCTTGACTCAGAGGAGCATGTCTCCTAACATTTATGCCCATGCACATGCATGTGGACCTGCACACACATGAAAAACATGAAATTAAAAAATGGGCCCCTGTGCCCACTCCAGATTAGCACTTCCAACTTTCCCCTAGTGACAGTCACCGCATCTTGTGGGAGGAGCTTCCTTCTCTAGACTCCTGACGTGTAAGAGGGGATTCATACACATCAGCTGTGGGAGGGGGGAGCTCCAGGCGGGGATAGCAACCCTGTCTCTGTGTCTCACACTGACCAGCACGAAGGCTCCAATCAGCTCTGCTGGGTGTCCCTAGGGTCCTATGTGCAAGCCTCAGGAGGAGCAGGAACCACAGGCCATTTGCTGGACACGGCTGCCTGGCCCCTCTCAGCCCACACCTCCAAATCAATATTTAATCTCAAATACACTCTCACCTTCGTCCTTGACCTGATTTTGGGCCTTAGTGTGCCCCAGGGCTCAATAAAACAGCTCCTTTCCAATCGTGGCTTGTACGGGAAGTGCAGTGAGTGGACGCTGGGTGGGCACTGGCGAGGTCCAGCTGAGCTCCGAGGTCCTTTGTTTACAAAGGACTCGGGTCTATCATGTAGCCTCAGGCTTGCAGGAAACGGCAAGCAGCCGGGCCAACGTCTGAAGAGGTGCGTCCATCCTGCTGCAGGGCTGTCATGGAAGGCCTGCCGGAACTGGCCTGCCTCTTCTGGGCTGAGGTTAAGCAGTGTCACCTCGTGGTGGCTGCCCTTTGAAGAGCAGCGGGAGGCTTTGCAGCAGGCTGCCTGACTCCACTGAGAGAGCCGGGTCTGTGGACAAAGCCTGGTTGGCATGTCCTTCCTTGGTGGTGACCGTGTGACAGCTGCGTGAGCAAAGACGTCCCCATGTACTGACACGCATCACTCCATGGTGCTAAGCCTCCGTGGTCCAGGCCTCATGTCCCTCCTCCTCCACACACTTGCAGTTCAGCCCCGTGAGTCGCTGAGGTTCTCCTCTGAGGTTCTCCAGCAGGCAGAAAGTAGCGCTGGTGCCAGGCCCTCTTCAAGGCCTCCAGAGCGCGTCTTAACCCCATCCCTCCACCCCAGCCCCTCTAGCCTGGTCCTGGATAGAGACTGGCCTGTCCTACATCAACCTAAACTGAACTCAAGACAGCTCAGGTGTTTGTCTGCCCACAAAACGATTCTCCAAACGGGCTAATGGAGGCTGGGGTGCAGCTCAACTGATGAAGTCCTGGGTTCCATCCTTAGCACCACAAAAACTGGGTGTGGGGGTACACACCTATTATCCCAACACTCAGGAGTTGGAGGATCAAAAGTTCAAGGTCATCTGTGGCTGCATAGCAGACTTGTGGCCAGCCTGGGTTCATGAGACCACATCTCAAAATTAAGTAATGAATCAGTTAGTTAAGTAAAAATTTAAAAGTAGGTTAATAGGACAAGCCTGGGTCTATTTCTTCTCTCATAGGCATAAAATTCATGATTCAAATTCAACTGATACTTTAATAAGATAACAAGGTTTACCTAAGTAAGCACTGAGCTAGGAAATATATATACATACATATATGCATACATGCATGAATACACCAGTGAGGAACTGAGGGAAGGCAGGCACAGGAGAAAAGGTATACTGTAGAGGAAGGCCGTTCTACTAAAAGGAATTCCGCAAGGACTCCGCCTTCCTTGGGCCTGTGACTTTTCCTGGGAGGAGATGAACAAATGTCTTTGACCCCAGATAGGGCGCTGATGACAGACCCCACCCAAGGCCTGCTTAGTGAGCCAGTGAGCTTATTGGGGTTCCTTACAGGACATGGGTGGCTCAAAAGCAGCTGCATCACCAAAGCTCAGCCCAGCACTGGTGACAGCTCAGCAAAACTGCATCCCCAGGACTCCCAGCGTGCCTTGCAGACATCCTGGTGGGAGAGTCTCCTCTCTCTTCCCAGAAATTTTCTGCTACTATGAAGTTGGGGAGGGGCCTCGGGGATCTTGTAAGTTTCAGGAGTTTCCTGAGGCTTTTGAGTTTTCTGTACCTCTTGAGTCTTAATGAGCCTCCCTCCAGGCACACTGATTTCAGTTTGCAGGTAAAAGCTACACAGCATCCACATGGAATGCTCAGGGCTGAGGGGTTTTGGAAGATGTCCCTAGGTGTCCACAGAGGAGCCGGCCAGAGCACCTGCCTCTGGAAACCACTGCAGCACATCTGTGTGGCTGAGGAGGCCCGGACCCGGGGCCTTGAACTTGGCCGCCTGCCCGTATCACCAGCCCTATGCTTTGTGGGAAGCATGCTCTTGTCACTCCCTAGAGGCACCTCGGGGTTCACAGGCCTTTGGGGTAGCAGTTCCAGGAGGCAGTGAACTACATGACGTGCACAGGGTCGACTAAGACTTCAGGGTCCTGGGGTCCCATGACCACCAGCTAAGAATCCCTGGGCTGAGACCCTTGGGGCCTCCTGGCTCTCCGGCCAATGAGTCCGGCCAGTCTGTTTTCTAGGGTTCTCTGTCTTGCTGTGTCTTTGAAGTGTGTGAACTGAGATCATGCTGGAAAGGCCAGTTCTGATGTCTAAGTTCATTTGGATCAACCTCTCATTTCTGTCTGGAGTGACAGGAAGAGTTATGGCGTGTTATGTGACACCCGTGGCAGGACGCTGACGAGCTTACATCAGGCAGGCCCCCGCGTCCCCAGGGGCACAGGCTTTTCAGCACGCCCATATTTCTGGAGATGGATTTTATGCCCTGGGCAGGAAAGGCCTTTTCTCTGCCTTCTCAGTGAAACATTAGCTTCTAGGAAAGATGACACTTCCAGCAAAAACACAGTAGGATTCCTGCCTCTTCCTCTCTTAGGGTTCTGGAAAAGACAGGGACACTGGGCAATTCTTGTGTCTATCTGGTGTCACCACTGGCATGAACCCAAGGCAACACACTAGATTACACTGTAACTAAGGCTTGGGTTTTGTGTTTGAATCTTCAACCTGCCTTCTGGAGAGGAGAACCATGTTAGGTCTGTATTCCTGGCTTGGGAACTGGGGACCTGCTCAGTTGTCTAGCACACAGGAAGCCACAGGCTCCATTCCCAGCCCTGCAGATCCCCCTTGTGGTGGTGTATTCAGGAGGTGGAGACAGGAGGAGAAGTTCAAGGGCATCCTCAGCTACATAGGGAATTTGAAGCTAGCCTGCGCTACATGAGACCTTGTATGAAAAAAGTGCAGACATATTTGCAAATGAGTGCTGCAAGCATTTGGGTGGATGCTGTTGCCTAGCAACCGTGAGTGTTCTTGCATGGCACTTGCTGGTCTGTCGGAGAGCTTCATCTGCAGGTCTGTAACTTGGCTGCGTTTCTGCTAACCTCTAGTTAAGTGTCCAGAGCAGAAGTCAGTGCTGTGTTAGGAAAATAAGCATTAGAGGTGAGTCATGCTGACCGCTCTTCCTGCTGAAGGTCAGATTCATCTAGCCTGGAGACAGAGCTTCTTCCAGAATAGTGGGCTGCAGACTCAGAGGATGCTATTCTAGTGGGACGATGAATTAACCAGGGAAAATGATTTCATAAACGTCCACATGCAAGCCTTTGGAAACAGTGCTCAGGGCAGACAGTGAGTGGAGACTTGTATAAGATTCACTGGGGCTGAGGACCTGGCTCAATCAGTAAAGCACCTGCTGAGCAAACATAGGGATCTGAGTTCGATCCCCAGAACCCATGAAAAATCATGTGGGTGGTAAGAGCTTGTAATCCCAACACTGGGGAGGTGGAGACAAGTGGATTCCTGGAGCTCACTGGATAGAGAGTCTAATTGATCAGTGAGCTTCAAGCCAATAAGAGACCGTCTCAAAAAAATAAAGTGGAGGTCTGGGATTGGTGGTTTGTTTAGCAAGCATTGGTCCACAGAGCTCACTAAATCCACGCACGTGGTGCAGAATCCCAGTATCCGGGTGTGGCCAGGAACAAGAGGATCCTGGGTGCATGCTGGTTGTCAGTGAAACCAAACTCTAGGTTCAGTGAGAGACCTTGTCTCAAAAACTAAAGTGGAGAGAGAGAGAGAGGAGAGAGAGAGAGAGAGTATCCATCATTAATATCTGGCCTCCACAGATGTTTAACACACACACACCACACACACATACACACACACTGCCACTGCGGCCACCACCACTGCCACTGCCAGAAATTTTTAAGAAACACAAACGAGTTTTCAAACTTCTTCCAGCTGCAACTAATTAGAATGATCGCTCACACCTAAGTGGTTTGCTGGTAGTGTGGGATTTTTATTTTTTACCCTGCTGGTACCTTGCCTAGTTCTGAACCAACCCTCTTCACAGCTTGACAGTCACTCACCCATTCTGACAAAGCTCTCAGTCACCTTCCATCCTTTCTGTGGTTTCCTGGGAAATCAGCAAATCAAGAGTTCACATCACAGGCAACTTGAAGGAAAGGAAGGAAAGAAGAAAAGGAGGAAGGAAAAAGAGAGAAAGACACAGACAGACAGAGAGAGAGATAGAGAGCAAGGGAGGGAGAGAGAGACAGAGAGACAGAGTGAGAGAGAGCTCTAGTGGGTCTTCTCCGGGCAAGAAACAAAAGTGGACAGTTTTAGTCTTTCTTCAGAGTTGCTTTCCGCACAAAGGTAGAGTTTGCTCAGCTTAGCTTTGGTGGGGACCACCTGCCCATCAAGCTATTGCATACGCTGGCAGTCAGTCTCTCTGGCCACACGCACTGTGCAGACTCTCGGGACAAGGCTCTGACTGGTCAGTGCAAGGCGCACACACCAATCTCTGATTAGCTCGGCATTAGTCATCTGCCAAACTGTGAACCAATCACAGTCCAGGATGGCTTCCTTCCTAGTGGTCCAGGCATAGGTACATAGCTATGTACCAGGCAGTGGCTCCTCATTTTGTTGGTGTGACAAAATACAAAAGCAACTTAAGGGAGGGAGGGAGGGAGGGAAGAAGGAGGAGGTTGTTTGGGCTCATAAGTCAAAGGTGCAGTCCATCAAGGCAGGGACGTCCTTGGCAGCAGGAGCGTGAGGCCGCTGGCCACACGGCAGCCACAGTCAGGAAGAGAGGAGATGGACACTGGTTCTTAGCTTCCTTCTCCTCTTTATTCAGGCTGAGACCCCAGGGAATACTGCCCACACTTAGGCTGGCTTTCCTGGCTGTTATCCTGATCTACACAATCCCTCATAGATGTTGTTTAAATGGGGATTCTAACTCTCACAAAACCGACGGCCAAGACTGCCCATCACCATCTCCTCCATGGCTCCCTCGTGGACACCAGCCTTAGCCACATATCCCCCTCTCTCCATATGGTCCCACATCTCTGGCTCATGAAGCACTCAAGGGTGGACCTAAGGAGTCACATTAAGTCACTCTTCCCCTCACTCTGACAAAACGCCTGACAGAAACAGCTTACTGAGGGAGGGTACATCCATCATGGTGGGGCAGACATTTCAGTGTCCATGGATGGGGCATTCAGCTGGGACTCTTTACATCTCCATGGACCAGGAAACAGAGCTCTGATGAGAAGTGGAGTCAGCCTTGAACCCTCCAGTTCTTCCTCTGTGGCCACAAATCTCTCAGCCAGGCTCTGTGCCCACCAGCCAGGACAGTGTTCAAACACAGGAGCTGATTGGGAACATTTCATATCTGGTCCCTAACTAAAATATTGAAGACACTTTATAAACGAAATGGCATTTTGTTAATCTCACATATGTCTGCGGGCCTGAGTCACAGCATATGTGTGCTCCCTACAGTCTGCGTACAGACTCCAGAGAGAGCTCAGGCAGTAAAGCGTGCAGTACACGCTTGAGGATCTGTCCGCTCCCCAGCACACGTGTGCTGAGTGTGGCAGCACACACTTCCTCTCTCGGTGTCAAGGAAGCAGAGACAGGGGGATCTCTAAGGCTCACCCGCCAGACATCCCAGCCAAAATAAGGACTCAACAGGTCCTAGTGAGAGGCCCAGTCCCAAAAGACAAGATGGGTGGCTCTTGAGACATCCACCGGGTTGTCTGGCCTCCACATGCACTCACACACATGCACTCACACACATGTATATCCAGACTCCCACAGAACTGCAGCAGTCCATCCTAGCCCACCAGAGGTCAAACCTGCTCTTGACCCTGCTTCTCTCCAGTCCAAGGGTTTCCAGGTAGATGCTAGGGGCTCACAGAGGCAGGACTCACAGACCGTCGTTCCACTGATGTAGATGACTCCTTCATTTTTTGGGCTCATTTGAGCCAACACCCACCCACACCATTTCAGACTGGAACTGACAAAAGCTGTCTTGGAGTCCACAGCAAATGCTCTAATCCCCCGCTCCCCCACCATTGGCTGAGATTCCCATGCTGTGGGCATGGCCTGAGAAGCTCATTTCAACTTGTTGATCTTATATCTCTGAGACAGAAAATAAAGAGACTGACTCAAGCCATCTCAGAGGAGAATTAAGTTAACCCCAGTTTATGGTACTGGGGAACAAAACGGTCTTCACCCTAGGGAAGTTCTCGTGAGAAAAGAGATTGCGTTACGGATCTCAGCGTCCTTCTCCTCAAGCCTCAGGGCATTTAGACTCCGAGACAGTGTCTGAAGATGGCACAGACTCAGTCCAGAGCAAACAACCACAAAGAGTACTGCTCTGTCCTGTCTCTGTTCCCTTGTCTTCCAATCCTGGTTTACATAGAGCACTGCCTCCGAAGTCTCAAGACCTAGGCTAGGAAGCAACAGGAGGGTATATCTGAATCAAAGCCACAAATCCTGGTCTATGTGGTGGCATAACATAACAGTAGAATGCCTGCTGAAAATCCCCCAGTGAAAATCTGGGACTGGAGTTCAGTGGTAGAGTAATTACTGCAAATCCTGCAATGAAGGGCTGGGGGTATGGCTCAATGGTAGAGCCCCTGCCTAGAATCCCCCAGGGAGGGGCTGGGGTGTGGCTCAGTGGTAGAGCCCCTGCCTAGAATTCCCCAGTGAGGGGCTGGGGTGTGGCTCAGTGGGAGAGCTCCTGCCTAGAATCCCCCAGTGAGGGGTTGGGGTATGACTCACTGGGAGAGCTCCTGCCTAGAATGGCATGGTGAAAATATCTTGGGGTGCTGAGCGGTCAGTGTGAGGTCCAAACCTTCCAGACTCCGTTGAGCTTTATTGCTCATTGTTACATGAGAATAGTGATGTCCACACCTCAGAATCACTGGGAAAATGCAAAGGCTCTGTGAGTGAGTGAATTGCTCTCATGTGTAACCCACTCACTAAAAAGCACCCTAGGTGGTGTGTATAGTCATTAGATAATGGGAAAGCTGAAAGCTGAGCATGCCAGGTGATATTTTAGCCTTACTTTTACATTAACTTTGGAGAATCAAAACCCAGAAGAGGCACAGCCATGTCTGGTATCCTCACACAGGGTTTGCAAGCTGTGTCCCCAAAATGCCACCTCTTACTTGCAGTTACTTTGAGGTTAGTGTTAGGAATCCCATTTTCTATTTGTATCCAAAAATTCCCAGGAGCCTCTGGGTCTGCCCTGCACATCCTATATGTACCAACCAGGGGCTGTGCAAGCTCTTACAGTTCCAGAAGCATCTCATGCCAAGAACACAACCTCTCCCTTAGGGACAGCAAGCTGTTAGTGTGGGTCATTCACTCTCAGACTGGTGAGACTCTCAGGCGAGAAATAGGAGCTGCCAGCACCCTAGGACATTGTATTGCCTTAAGAAGCCTGTCTCCCAGCCCTGCTTCCTGACAAAACTATGGTTGCCTCACTGGGGACAGAGCTGTAGGGGACAGAGCTGTATGGCATAGCTAAGGTGTCTGTGACCTTTGATGCCCTCTGTCAGAGGCAGTGAGGAACCTGCTGGGGCTCCAGAGGTCTAGGAAACTTCCTGGCACCTGAACCAGCTTCCCAGACTCAGGTCTTACCAGGCAGTTTTCCAGAGGTCCAACTTGGAAACTATGGAGGCTAAAAACATGTCTAGAAGGATGGGGTGTAACAGCAGAAGCCCAACGCAGACTCCATATGACCCACTCCAGCCTTCGTCTCCTTTAGTGGTCTTTTCCATGACAACGCAAAGAGCAGAAAATCATTTTACTTAATATAAGAAAAGAGAAAACACACAGACTCAGCAAGACATTGCTTTGACTCACACCTTTTTATCCCAGAACCTGAGGCTGAGGCAAGAAGATGGAAATCGCAAGAGGGGGACCAGTCTGCACTTCATAGTGAGACCTTGTTTCAAAAAGCAGAAGGGAGAAAGGGAAGGAGGGAGGGAGGGAGGGAGGGAGGGAGGGAGGGAGGGAGGGCGAGCTGACTGAATGATTCAGGTGCTGCTGGCTTACTGTATAAAATGAACTGAGACCCTCAAAGGGACCATCGGTAGCATCTCCCCGAGCCCAGTGCAGCCCAAGCGGAGGGTGCTTGACGTGCCAGCACCACATCAGATGTAGACGCAGGCACTGGCGCACTCTGGCAGCATCCCCTGCTGCAGACTCTGAGCCTCTGTGGACACAGTGTGGCTGTCACAAGAGGCCAGCGGGGTGTCTTCCCAGCATGCTGAAGTTTTCTCTTGGTCCTTAGCAGCCCACACTCGGTCACCTGCAGATCAAAGGCCAGGAGCATTCCCAGTCCTTTCCACGTGCGTGTTTCTGAGGCAGCTTAGAAAGAGGACGATGATGGGGAAAGGAAGGAGAGAGAAAAGCATACTCACACACATACACACACGCACACTCTGGAGTCTGCCAGAAACCTCCCACCAGCTGAGAATTAAGAATTCCAGCATGATTGACATTTACTGTGAAGTGTGCGGACACAGAGACAACATTCCTTCTGTATAAAGATACTTGATAGTAAACAGCAATGAACCAGGCTTCAGGCTGAATGCATATGACCTCAGGTGGTGCCTCGTTTTTCTCCCAGACATTTCTGGGAATCTCAAGAAAGATGCCCCACTCCCCAGCAACCACCTCCCCCCCGCAACCCTCTCCCCTTCAATTACTTTTACCCTATCAATTGAAGTCCTGTCAGGCGCCACTCAGTACCTTCCTGAACCCTCATTTATCTTTCTTAGCAACCTTTTGAAGAAACCAGCATCAACCCCCACCAAAATGATGTGTATAAATAGTGTAAAGATGCAGAAAGGTAATTCTTCCTGGAGAAGGCCACATGTTCTCAGGGTGTTGTCCTGCCCCTCCCCCATCTTCCTCTTAATCCCAGTGCTTCTCATCAATATTCAAAATATAATTTAAGGGGCTGGAGAAACAGCTCAGGTTGAGCATGTACTGTCCTTGCTGATGGCCAATTTTTGATTCCCAGCACCCATATCAAGTGTCTCGAAACCGCCTTTAACTCCACTCCCAGGGGTCTGCCGCCCTCTTCTGGATTCCAGAGGAACTGCCTGTACTCATGCACAGACACAGACCTGTGTCTAAAAATAAATCTTTTCATTTTTGTGTGTATGGGTGTTTTACCTGCATGTATGTCTGTATCCGTGGACATTAAGTACCCAAGGAGGCCAGAATTGGGTGCCAGATCCAACAGAATTACAGATGGTTGTGAGCTGCCATGTGGGTGCTGAGAATCGAGCTCCCTCTTCTCAAAACGCAGCCTGTGCTCTTCACCACTGAGTCATCTCCCCAGCCCAAAAACACAACTTTTAAATATGTATTTAACATATGTAACACACACACACACACACACACACACACACACACACACACTCTAACTGTGCTGGGGAGATGGCTCACTTTGCTGTGAAAGCAAGAAGTCCCAAGTTCACATTCTGAGTACCCACATAAAAGCTGAGCATGGCAGGTAGAGACAGAAGGATCCTGGTGACTCCCAGGCCTGCCAGCCAAGGGGAAATGGCCAGTTTCAGATCCACTGGGAGACCCTGTCTCAAAATAATGTGGACAGAAAAGTAGAGGACACTCAGCATCTTTACCTCCCACATGGGCGCAGATGGATATGTGAAGCCACACACAGGTGCAGACACACCCCGCAAAGATAAATAGGTAAAATCAAAAGAAACTCTTAACTCTTCTCCCTGGCTTCTCCCGAAATCCTTTTCTGCATTAAAGCCAAGGAGCCTTCTTCCCTGAGTGGATGACTGTGAAGAGAGCTCCGTCTGTGTATTAGTTACTGTTCTGTTGCCATGACAAAACTTCATGGCCAAGGCAGCCCACAGAAGGAAGGGTTCTTTAGGGTGTAAGGGTCCAGAGGAATCAGGGTCCCTCAGCGTCGCGGTGGGAAGACGTGACAGCAGGCGGGCATAGCAGCTGGAGCAGGAAGCTAAGAGCCCCACCCCGAAACACAGCCAGGACGCAGGGAGGGCGGGGAGACCAGGCAGAGGCTGGAAATGGGGCCAGCCTTTAAACTCTCAAAGCCTGGCCCGGTGACCTGCCGCCCTCGCGCTGTGGCTCACACCGCCCCTCCGTCCCGCCCGCAGGCCTCCGACTCGGACTACGAGGAAGCGCTGCCCAAGCACTCGTTCGTCAACCACTACATGAGCGACCCCACCTACTACAACTCCTGGAAGCGGCGTCCCCCTGCCGCGGCCCCGCACAGGTACGAGGCGGTGGCGGGGGCCGAGTCCGGCCCGCACCTGCACACCGTCATCACCACGCAGAGCGCGGGCGGAGTCTACACGCCAGCCGGCCCGGGAGCCCGGGCGCCGCTCACCGGCTTCTCCTCCTTCGTGTGACGTCACGCCTCCATCCGGGTAGACGGGTGCAGAACTTCTGGAGTCTATTTTTGTTAAGACAATCAACTCCGATAACTGAGCTGAACTTTTTTTTTGTTTAAAAATAATAATAATGATGATGATAATGATAACTCTGAGAAGCGATCTTACCTACTGGTGAAAACTAGGATTCACTTAGGAAGGTTTTTTTTTTAATGGCTTTTTGTAACATCGCTGCAGGAAGCGGGGTTCCTTTGTTTTCTTTTCTTTTTAAGAGAAGGTATCTCCCTGGTGCGATAGCTCGGCACCGCCGGCGGGGCGCTCTCGACACACCCCAGCCCGGGGCATCTCTGGCCTCCAGACCGTCGGGGTCGCTGGGAGGGAGGGCGGAGGGGGGCGGGGAGGTCGCATCCGCGGCCCAGCTCTCTCTCTACCTCCTTTGGGAGAGCCGGCCAGCCTGGATCACTTTCTGCACCTTTGAACAACTCGAGGTCCCGGCTCTCGCCTGGGCTTTAGAGACTGGCTCGTCCCCACCCCGCGTTCTGCCCGGTCCAGCCAGGCCGCTGCGCCCCGGAGGGCCCAGCTCTGTAGGAGCTTCCCGGCGCTCTCCTTTCCCTCCCTCTTCCTCTCTCCTCTCAAGCTGACAGTTACAAGGACAGGAAGTTCCTCCCCCCAAGGCTCTGGAGGCCACCGGGCCCAGCCCTGGCCAGCCAGGTCCTTCCGATGCCCACACAACACAGCACACAGCACACGCCCCCCCCCCCCCCCCCCCCCCCGCTGAGCAAGAGAGGAGGAGACGCGCGGTTTTTGCAGTTGCTTGTGGCAGTAGCAGGTCTGCGTTGTTGAACCAGAGTATTTTTTAAACCTTTTTATCTTTTTTTAAACTATGTCACATGAAAATGAATGCGTCTTTGCTGTCTCCAGGTGCCTTTTAATTCATTGTTCAGCTTTGTACGTGGGAAAGACGAGAAGCGACCGTGTCTCCAAATAAAACAATCGGCTCTGAGAAACCAACCCGGGCCGCGAATCACCTAGCGCACCCCACACAGTGGGACAGCCCGTCCCTTCCTCCTCCTGTGCTCGCTGCCGTCCGCTTCCGGCCCCTGGTGCTGCCCTCTCTACCCCGCCATCCAAGGCCAGCTGGTTAGCCTTAATGGGTTTTCTGAGAGCATTTTCCTTTAATTGTCGTTGTTTAAATGTTTTCCGCTCAATGAGAAGTGGCGCTCTGACCCCATGAGCACCCTGCCACCCCCCGGCTCAGGCCCAGGTCTGGACCCCACGCCCTGGGGCACTCAGAGAGTGAGAAGGGTGTTGGAGCCCTGAGCAGGAGCAACCTGTTCAAGGCCTTCAGTGGGACATGAACCTTGTCTTGACTTGGGAAGTTGCTGGTGGCTCACACCACACTGCAGGCTCCACTTAGGGTTAAAAAAAATTAATAAATTAAAGGTCTTTCAATTTTTCCAAAATCCAGAGTAAAAGATTTCCCTCCCTCCTCTTTCCTACTCTCCTCTTCCTCTTCCTCTTCCTCTCTCTTCTTCCCCCTCCCTTCCTCTTCCTTCCCTGCCCCCCTTTCTCTCCTTCCCCTTTCTTACACTCCTATTCACCCCTCCCTCCTCCCTTACTTCCTATCTCCCTTCTCCCTCTCTCCCTCACCCTTCCCCTGCCTCTCTTCTCTCCTGCCTCTGTCCTTTTCTGAGCTGAAGGGGAGCTATTCTAAACCAAAAATCCTAGATGCTCTGCCCAGAGCCGCTCTGTGTGGGGACAGCCACCCTCGGGGTCCACACGCAGGACCCCGTCAGTGGACAGCACCGCCCCCTCCCTGGCCCCAAAGGAGTGGCGTGGACTGAAAACCACAGGTCCCCAACTGTCTGGAAGGTGGCACCCAGCAGAGGACAGGGACCAAGCTGGCTCTGTGTAGCGCCTTAAGCCATAAGGACTTGATTGCTTTAATCAGCGGGGAATCCTTGGGATGGTCTAGTCTGAGGCAAGACTCCATGGGGCATCCTCACAAAGGAAGACTCAGCAGGCAGCAGCACTGCCTGGGTCCCCTTTAGGACTGGTAACTTGTTTTCTATGGAAAGGTCTTTCCAGGATGCGCAGGCTCTGAGACTGCCGATACACGGCTGCCAGCAGCTGTCATCAAACCCGGCACTCAGAGCAGTGGTTCTCAATGTGTGGGTCACGACCCCCTGGGCGTTCAAAGACCCTTTCACAGATATCCTGGCATATCAGATATTTACACAACACGAGCAAAACTACAGCTCTGAAGTGGCAAGGAAGATACTTTTATGGATGGGATCACCACACCATGAGGAACTGTTTTAAGAGGTTACAGCGTTAGGAAGGCTGAGAACCGCTGGCTTAGAGGGACTCTGTCCCACTCAGGGCCCCTGCACCAAAGGCAGGGGATGGAGTGTTTAGTTAGACTTCAGCCTGCAGAGCCATGGGACATTGGCAAATGTCCTTCCTAACCTCTCACTGTAGCAGTGGCGTGGACACATCACACACGTGCAAAACGGACGTTGGATCCAAGTCTGGATTCCGAGAAAAGATCCAAACAGGCAGGATGCAGGTGCTCTTTCTGCCTTCTCCTGTCGTGTTGGAAAAGTCCCCTCCGTGGGTGTCTGATGATGAGTGATGGCCAAGTCTACCGATGACTCTATGGCGACTGCGCAGTCCTGTGAAGCCTTCCTCTCTGGGTGTGATCTGCTGAGCCTCGAGGGTGGCTTCATAGGGCACAGACAGCCGGAGAGGAAGCAGCAGCCCGGCCTCTCACTGGCCTTCCTCGGCATCTCCCCCATTCCAGCAGGGGAGGGTCTCCTTTACCTGGAGCCCCAGGAGGAGGCAAAACAGCCCACAAGGATGATGTGTATTCTGGAAAGTTTTTTGGGTGTTTGAACTTGATCTTGATTGGCCTGAGCATGGTATGTTTGCATAGAGGTTCTTAGCATGGGTTTTCATTATCCCAGGATTCCCGGCTCACAGCACGGATGCTCTCCTGCTGAGCCCAGGTCCACAGACTAGCAGCAAGGGACCAGGCTGAGAGGCCAGAACGGTGTGGGGTTCCCAGCGGGGAGCTCCCAGCCTCACCTGCCGGCCTAGGGGAGTCCTGAAGCTTTCCCTATGAAACCTTCTGATGAGGTGGCACAGAAAACCAGAGTCTATTAAAGATAAAAACAAACCCTCCCCCCTCAACCTGTAGAAAGGCAGAGCGGTGCTATGGGTACAATTTTTAATAATAAAAATATTTTGTTCCTTAAGCGCCTGTGACTTTATAATTTGTAATTTCTATTTTTGTGCATGTGTTTGTGTGGATTCAAGCGAACGAGAGTGTACAGGTACATGTGTGTGATGTCATGTGCGTGCGTGTGCACCTGTGTGTAGAATTTCAAGGACAACCTCAGGTGTTATCCTTCAGGTGCTGCCCAGCTTGTTTTTATGACAGGGTCTCTCCCTGGCCTTGCGCTCCATGAGTAGGACGGCCAGCTGGCCAGCGAGCCCCAGGATCTGCCTGTCTGCCTCCCCAGTGCGGGGGTCACAAGTACTCACCAACAGGCCCTGCTTTTTAACGTGTGGCCTGGGGGCTTGCACTTGCAAGGTAAGCATTTCATTGGTGGATCCACATTCTCAGGGGCAGGGAGGACAGACACAAGTTTGCCACAGCGTGCACGTGGAGGTCAGACGAGGTCCTTCCCTTTCCACCGTGTTCCTCTGCCACTGTGCACACCAGGCTGCATGGCCCACTCTCCGGACTCAGCCACCCTCCCCCCCACCCCCCGTTTACTATAGGGGCGAGAGCCACTTACACTGCAGCACCTGGCTCTTCTGTGGCTTCTGAGACCCTGGCCTTGGGTGGCCAGGCTTGTGTGACAAACATGTCACTCCCTGAGCCCTCCCCAGCCTCTTTCAGAGCACTCATGAAATGACCCTGAAGTTCAGGAACTACTGTCATGCATTCTAAGACCATGATACCAACCTCAGCAATTAACCCACGTGTGCTCTCAAACTAACACATTCTCTGTGTCTGTTTGTCTATCTCGCTCTGTGTGTGTGTGTGTGTGTGTGTGTGTGTGTGTGTGTGTGTGTCTTTCTCCTATTGAGGTACAGTATGTCTTTTGCTGATGAAAGAAACAGCTCAAGGAATAAAACAGTTTTCTTCTGGAATCAAATCTGAGTGCTCATGAACACATGAATAGGCTTTCCCAAATGCATGTTCCAATTAGAGAGCAAGTGCATGGACCCTTGCTAGTGTCTGAATGAAGGAAATCATAAAATAAAACACTTTTCAAATATATTGGTGGGTCCATGGGTAAGTGGGTTCTACAGCAAAGCAGGGAACTGCTGTAGGCTGTAGGTGCTGTCTGACGATAGTCTTTCAGTTGGTGAAAGTGAAGGGCCTGTCCACACGTGCCAAAGGGTGTAGCTAAGGCATAGATGTTGATTAAAGGGAAGCTAAAGATGCTCCAAGACAATCCTCTCAGGACTTGCAGCATTCAACCACTCCACGTTCTAATCACTCGGCCTTTGCACACCCAGCGTTCTTTCTGGAACTTTCATGTGTGACTCCTTCCCATTGAAAGAGAGGGGGAAGCAACCCCATAGGGGTCTCCCGGTCCAAGATGCAGCTGGAGTCCATACCCTGAGCCACTCTGAATGGACCATCGGTAAATCCCAGACCCAGCACTACCCCAAAAACCCCATCTGTATCTCCTGGAAGGCATCACATGTGCCTTGACGTAGAACAGCCGGTGAACAGCCGTGGCTGTGCTTGGATTGAGTTGAGTAACCTAGATCAGGCAAGCCTACCCACATCCCGAGGCATGTAATCTCTCCTGATTTCAAAGTCGGACCAGGGTGCCCCCAAAGGGGAGAAGGGAAATGAGACTAACCGCCAACCGTGGGTTTGTGGGAGCCACTGTGGGCCCACCAGAAGAGGGCAACTGTTGGTGTGACATTATTCCTGGGAAGCTGTGAGCAAATGTCTACCTGCCCCAGAGAAGGAACCGGAGACAAACCAAAGAATGATTACACCACGTCCAACTTGGCAAAGCAACAAGTTCATTAACAAGTTCATTAGAGCTGCTCACAGGAACAGGAAGAAATCAAAGACATCACTAAAAGCCCACCCCAACCTGGATGGCTACTCACAAAAGCTGGAACCATGGAACTCTCCACACAACTTGCATGAAGCTCAACAAACTGAAGAATCTCCTCTCCTCATCAGTCCTTACCACTTATGTAACCCTTTGCAGGGGAGGAGACTTGTGAATCTGGTATGTTTCAGGGACTTTCTGAGACTTGTGAGTTGCTTCCTGCCTATATGGAATGTCTCAGCCGGAGTAAATTACTATACAACACAACTGAGTCAGAACCTCTGGGAACACAGCACAGGCATTGGTCCCTCAAGTGGCCCTGAAAGTGAACTGGAAAATGTTCAGAAAAGATAGCCAGTTTCCAGCTGCAGCAGGAAGAGTCATAGGAGGCTGGAAGAGTCCTAGAAGGCTTCTAACCACTGAACTCTGCCTTTTCCTCTATAAATCATTGCCAAGAATAAAAGTTAAGAACCCTTCATGTCTGCCCCCTCTCCCCCCTCTCCCCAGCATTATCCACCTAAATTTCACTTCCACTTGTGAAATAAAATTCTCATGTTTTTCACCATCTCCAACAGTTCAGATATGGCAGCTACTGTGCAAAATGTAGTGAAAGATCACACAGACAAGAGATCTGTCCCCTCTCCTCTGGAAAACTGGGCCTTCCAGATAGCACAGCACCAGGCAGAGAATGGAGAACATGGGGACACGTCACCACTGTCATGTTGCATCTTCACTCAGCCCCTTGTTCTTCCAGGCACCCTGCATCCAAAGCAAGTTCTTCTACCAGAACTTCAAAAGAGAACTAAGAACAATACTTGGAGACTTTCCAAACATCATCCTCATTCAGAAACACAAGGTAACTGTGTCTCTTGGTATAGTCCCATTTCCCTGTAGCACAACACTTCCTCCTCCACCGCCACCACCATCTCCACCTGCCCTGTGCCCTTTAATGGCCAAGATTGATTGCCAACTTGACAGGACCTAGACTCGCTTTGGAGGCCAGCCTCCAGGCATACCTATAGGAGATCATAGATTGAGTTAGCATCTGGGCATGTCTGTGGGAGAACATCTAGACTGGGTTTATTAATTGAGGTAGGACACACCTAACTGTAGGCAGCAAAACCCCAGAGACTGGGGTTCTCAGCCGCAGTAAGAAGGAGAAAGGGAGCTGAGCACCAGCAAAAGCATCTCTCTCTGCTTCCTGCCTGCGGAGGTAGTGTGACCAGCCAGTCTCATGATCCTGCTGCCGTACCTTCACCGCCATGATGGACTGTGTGCCTTCAAACTGTGAGCCAGAATCAACCCTCCCTTCCTTAACTTACTCTTGTCTGCATATTTTGTCACAGCAACAGAAAAATAACTATGTATCCACTCATGGGTGATGTCAAGAGACCAGGCCCCGGACTCCCAGTGCACTGTGTACTTGTCTGACGACTGGAGACAATAAAGCTCTTGCTTGAAAGACAATTCAACTCAGCACCCCCTCTAGAACCACCCTTCTGTTTACTGAGCAGATACGGTGAGCCTCAGTGTACTTACTGTGTGGGCTCTGTCGTTCTCTCCATTTCCCAGCATGCCCCTGTGAGGTAGATACGGCAAGGACCTCATTCTGTTGATGAAGCATACAGAGCGTGTTCTAATTTTCTTTCTGTTGCTGTGATAAAGACCAAGGCCAAGGCCAAAAGCAACTTGGGGAGGAAAGTGTTTATTTCACCTTATGCTTCCAGGCCATAGTCCATCAAGGAGGGATGCCGGAGGGAACTCAAGCAGGAACTACGGGGGAATACTGGTTCCTGCTTCTTCCCATCTGCTCATCTTTATACAGCTCAGGGTTTCCTGCCTTGGGTTCACCCACAGTGAACTGGCATGCTACATCAGTTAGCAGTGGGGAAAAAATGTCCCACAGAGGCAATCCCCCAACAGAAACATCCTCAGACAACTCTGAGCTGTATCAAGTTGACAGCTGAAGCTTACCAGGAAAGAGGGGTGAAACTGCTGGGCCTGGGGCAACCAGCAGCACAGGGAAATTCTGGCTGGAACTACCCAGTTGGGGACAGCAACAGAGCCTGGTCCCTGAGTCCCAAACCACGATCTGTGCTGCTTTTCAAAGGACTGGCTTTGCTCTAGGATTCCCTGGAACTCACAGGTGTTTGGTCCTGTAGTACAGTAAATGTGCTCCCTGAACCTCAGAGCCTGGCCAGCATCTCTGCAAACAAACATAGATGTTGTCTGAACTTTCCAGCAGAGCTGTGAATAAATATCAACTCACAAACAGATAAGACACTGATAACATACAAAAGCCACAGCTCCACCTAAGTCTAATGTTAGTCAGTCTGTGGGGTTGCTTACAGAAGCATGAGTGGGAGGCTACTACAGGTGACAGCTCACGAAAGCTGCATCCCTGGAGCTCTCTTCAGGACTTGCAACGCAGCTCAGAGGCCAGAGTCTTCTCTCCCCAGCAATCCTTAACTGCTTGCATAATCTTGGGAAAAGCCTTGTGGGTCTTGTAAGCTTCAGGAACTTCCTGAGACTTGTGAGCTTTACTTTACAATTATTTCACTTACCTTCTGAGTCTTAAGGAACCTCCTTTTAGGAGAGGTAAGGTTTCAATTCAGATGAAACTGCCTCGAAGCATCTCAGGAATGTGTCTCTCCATTCCACATAGGGGAGGGATGACAGACCAGACACAGTTCTGTCTGAGTCCGCCTTGGGGAGGCAATGGGTTTATTGCAGCCACCTACTAACAGCTGTGTCACCACAAAGCCCCACCTCAGCACAGATAAAGACTCACCAAATCTGCACCCCAAAACTTCTCTGAGAAACAGTCAGGCAGTTACAGCGCTGAAGGGTCTCATCTCTACCAGCAATTATTTGCTCCTGATGGGATCCTGGGGAGGGACCTGGTGAGTCTTTAAGTTTCTCATATATTTACTGAGCCTCCCACCTCCCTCCATGAGGAAATTTTACAGTCCTAAAGGAAGCACAGCACGGGGATAGAAAAATGTGTGTCCCCAAACACACTCCACGCCACTGCTGTCTTGATGGGGAAATGCCCCAGTTGAATCCATATGAGATAAAATTCCCTGCCATTGTTATTATTGAAAAATTCGAAGTCAGCATTTTAAAATGCAACCATTGGCTAGAGGAAAAGGAAATCTCCGTCGTCTGGTCAGACGGTAATGCGAAAGCCTGCAGGAGAGAGGAAGTTGCCATTGAGGCTTCCAGTTGAACAAAGAGGAGTTACAAGTGACGTCCCAGCACCGCCCTGCTCCCCATTTCACTAGACATCACCCTGAGGGTGGGGGGGCAGAAAACACCTACTTCATAGCAGCATCCATGGCCTGGCTGTGAGACTCCCATCAGCCTGGCGTCTACCACAGGCAAGGTCCTCTCATCACCATGGAATGGTACAATAAGAGATGAGCCTGGGCCGCTTGGACAAGGTAGAGGGGAGTCAAGATTCCCACGTCTGAGGTATTTCTCTTGTTGATTAAGGAATTTTAAAGACCGATAGAAGGAAGCTTAATGGGCATTTTATTAGCACTTGAGATTACACTAACAAGACAAGTAAGTTATAGATCTTGGCATCTGCCAGAGGAGGACGGTGGAAAAAAGAAAAACATGAAAGACATCTCTCTTGAGGTAGAATCAGCAGTGGAGGTTGAGAAGGAGCTTTTGGAAGGGGTCCCCATTCAGGTCCCCATTCAGAGCAAACAGACACCCTAAAGTGTCAGAGCACAGGTACACTTGCTTAGGATTTGGGTGGACATGAAGAAGAGAGAGAAGTAGAGGTCAAGTCAGGCTTCTGTGTTGTAGCTCAGAGACACTCCAGAAGCAACTGCCCCCCAAGAACTTCCTTACATATGGCATTAAGGGGGTAATTACTCCCCCCATCTTCTCAGCATGTCTTCAGGTGAGTCAACCTTCCTGCAGGGAAAGGAATGAGAAATGAGGTGCAAAGCTGCCCATAAGGGTGGGTCCTATCTTCAGTGACCTCCAAGCCTGCTCATGCCTGTCCAGTTGCCTACCAACCAGGTCTTAGGACATTTTCAAAACAATCAAGATACATGTGGTTCATGGCCACAATCCTCTGACAGCTGCTGAGCTCATGCTTCCATTTCACAGGTCTGGTTTCATCATGGGCTGGAACCACTTTCGGGATCTCTGAGAGCCGTGGAGCCTTTTAGATCCACCGTTGGAACAGCGTATTTAGCTAATGTCATTGGCTCTCTACACACTTATTTCAGAATGATTTGAACATGCCTGTGCCTCTGCTTGTATAAAATTCTCAGCATTTGCCAAAAACTCCGCTCCCTTTAATGGCTAAAGTCAATTAACAGCCAGCATGGTGAAAATTCCAAGCCATTAATTCTAGGCTCTGTGGTCTTAAAAATGTCCTGCTTCTCTTCAGATAAGACAATATTCTGCAGTCATTAAGCAAATCACTACATTAGGGGCTTGACTCAGATCCAGATACCAATATTTTAGTAGAAAGAAAATCATATCTGGGACCAGGGAAATGGGTAAAGTGCTTGGGGTACAAGAATGAGAAGTTGATTGAGATCCTCAGACCCCATGTTGAAAGAAAGCCTGGCATGAGGGTGTGTGTGTGTGTGTGGGTGGGTGGGTGGGTGTGGGTGTGTGGGTGTGTAATCCCTACCCTAGAAAAGCAGAGGCGGGAGGATCCCTGGGGCTCACTGGCCAGCCAGCCTAGCTGAGTTGGCAAGCTCTAGGCTCAGTGAGAGACCCCGTCTCAAAAAACAACAAGAAGAGCAATTGAGGACAACCCCGGGTGTTGACCTCTGACCTCTGCCCACACCAGGCTGGGATACTGCAATTCACCTAGAGATAGCAAAGCTCCTGTAACCTCCTAGGAGAGGCAGTGAAGCTCCAGAGCTCGTGTGGAGCTCTGGCCCTGGTACCATGATCCATCAGGGGCCAGGCCACCGATTCTCAGGAGCAGCAGTGGGGTGCCCCCCCACTCTATCAGGCTCGTGTGAGCAGGTATTTATAAGGGAGACTGGACATCTCTCCCAGTTCAGCTGTGATGAGTAATAGCCAAGTGACAACAGAGGTCGCGCTGGAAGCCTACAGCCTGCCACTCCCTGGTGCTAGGCCACCAGGGATAGAGAGAAGCATGTGGACGCCCGCTTGCTTGTTAACATGCGCTCTGCTCAGCGGGGAGGACAAAGGGGAGGGGAAGAGACACCACAACCACAGCAACTCTCACAAAGAAAAACATTTAATTGGGGCTGGCTTACAGTTCAGAAGCTCAGTCCATTATCATCACGGCGGGAATCATGGCCGCCTGCAGGCAGACATGGTGTGGGAGGAGCAGCAGAGAGTTCTCCATCTTGATCCACGGGCCGCAGATGGAGAGTCTGTGCCACGGTCTACTGCATGTAGCCTGAGCATATACGGCCCCAAAGCCCTCCACCAGCCACGTATTTCCCCAATGCGGCCACACCTACTCCAACAAGGCCACGCCTCCTAATAGTGTCTATGGGTCTACGGGGGGGCGGGGGGGAGGTTTGCATTCAAACTTCCACGGGGGGGGGGGGGGGGGCGGCAGGAGCTAGGCACACTGAGTGCTAACTTACATGGACCGCGCTGACCACTTGGAAAACCCTCCGCGCCTGCCTGTATTAGTCCGCTTTCCGTTGCTGTGATAAACGACCACCATCGAAAGCAACTGGAGATGCAAAGGCTTTGTTTCATCTTACATGAATGGGTCACAGCCCATCACCAGGGGACGTCAGGGCAGAAACCCGAGCCGGAGCAGAGGCAGGAACCGTGGAGGGCGGCTGCTCACTGCCTGGCTCCCTGGATTTCAATCCAGCTACCTGTCACATACAGCCCAGGCCCCCTACCCAGAGATGACACCACCCACACTGGGCAGGGACCGCCAACATCATTTATCAGTGTCAATAAAATACCCTATAAGCATGCCCACAGGCCAGTCTGAGAGAGGCAATTCTCAACTGAGGGTCTCTCTTTCCCACCGTGCCAAGGTGACAACCAATGTTAGCTATCATATTGTCTCGCCCCAGAGTCCCCATTCGGGAACATGACATTCAGATTGAAAGCTAGCTGCAAAGGAGAATTTGCAGCACAGTAATGGGAAGGACCTCAAGTTGGAGGTCTCTCCTGCATAGCTCCTTGTTAAGCATTTCCCATCATCTTACCAGCTTCCTTCTACCCCAAGTTTGATCTGTTTTCCTCCTGTGAGTAGTCATTGCTAAAACAAAGACAACCCTCATATCTCAGAAAGTTCTGCATTTCTTGATACCATGTACGGAAGCAGAAAAGTCAGTTCAAGCTTCAACCATCTATGATGAGTATATAGAATTTGCTTCTACGGCCAGGCCTGCTGGTGCAAGCTGCTTGACAGAACGAGACAGCAACATTGCAAGTGCAAGTGAGTTCAAGGCCAGGCTGGACAGCTTGAGACATTAGCTCAAAATAAATAGTAAAAAGGGGGCTGACGGGACAGCTCGGTGGTAGAGCCCCTGCCTAGAATCCCCCAGTGAGGGGCTGGGGTGTGGCTCAGTGGCAGAGCCCCTGCCTAGAATCTCCCAGTGAGGGGCTGGGGTGTGGCTCAGTGGCAGAGCCCCTGCCCAGAATCCCCCAGTGAGGGGCTGGGGTGTGGCTCAGTGGCAGAGCCCCTTCCTCAGATATGGGGGTCCCTGATTTCCATCTGCAGTGCTGAGAATAAGAAGCGTCTGGGAATGATGCCATAAGCATAAAGGAGCCAACGGGGAGGAACAGGGAAAAACTGGCTCTTTAAGGCTTCTGGGAATTCAGGGGCAAGATACACAGAGGTCTGGATCCTGTGGCTCAGAGTAAATGCTTGGGGCTTCCATGAATGTTCAGGATTCCCCCCCTTTTTGTAGATAGGCTGAAAGGAACCCCATCCCACTTGCTTGTCTCCCGCCCTGCCTGTTGTTAGCAGGGACCTAAAGGCCACAGCATGGATACATTTTAGAACAGGTGCTTTGCTTTGTTTTCCTTGAATGTGAAGATTTTACTAGAGTGAGGAGTTGGAGCGAAAGCTTAGGCCCTGCCCCACAGCCCAGGAGGTGAACGTGGAGGTGGGTCTACGCATGAATGGCATCCAGTATGGCCGAGAGTTCAAGGCTAAGAGAGACCAAGGGACCAGAAACTCAGGGAAGAAGCTCCCACTGAGATGATGCTTCCTCCTGTCACCCCACCAGCTCCACCCAACTCAAGTGGGCACTAAAGGTTTGGGGGGGTAGAAAGACAAAAGGAAGCAGTAAGGGTGTGCTGGGGAGATGGCTCAGTCAGTAAACATGAGGACCTGAGTTCAAATCCCCAGACGCCATGTAACAGCAACCAAAACCTGTGTTGGCTCAAGTCTGTAATCCAGCTCTGGGGAGGTGGAGACAGGTGGATGCCTGGGGTTATAGGGCAGCCAGCCTAGCTACTTGGTAAGTTCTAAGCCACTGAGAGTCGCTGTCTCAAAAAGAAAAGAGAAGGAGGAAGAAGAAGAGGAGGAGGAGGAGGTAGATGATACCTGAGAAATGACGCAGAGGTTGTCCTCTGACCTCCACATGTACAAACACACATGCATGCACACACAGAAAATAAATAAAGACCTTTTTCTTCCAAGACAGGGTTTCTCTGTGTAGCCTTGGCTGTCCCAGACTCGCTTTGTAGAACAGGCTGGCCTCAACTCCCAGACATCCCCCTGTCTCTGCCTCCCTGAATGCTAGGATTAAAGGCATGTGCCACTGCACCTGGCTAATAAATAAATTTTTAAAGGAGGCAAATACGGTTAAGACATATAATATGCATAAATGAAATTATCAAATAATTCCTAACATACATGTTTATAAAGGAGGCATGGGCTGAGCATACTGCTACGTGTGTGTGTGTTTAATCCCAGAACTAGAAACAGGTGGATCTCTGTGAGCTCAAGACCAGCCTGGACTATATAGTGAGTTCCAGCTGTGGCTACATAGTCAGATCCTGTCTCAAAGAAAAAGAAAAGAAAAAGGAAAGAAAGGAAGGAAGGAAGGAAGGAAGGAAGGAAGGAAGGAAGGAAGGAAG
>NW_026596466.1:2532451-2588072 GCF_907164565.1 Psammomys obesus | reverse complement strand
AAGGAAGGAAGGAAGGAAGGAAGGAAGGAAGGAAGGAAGGAAGGAAGGAAGAGAAAAAAGAAAGGAAGGAAAGGAAAGATGAGGGTGGCTCCGCCTGGCCCTGGCTCCATGGCTCGTGGCAGAGCGGAGTGGAGAACTGGGACACAGACGGACTCCACCCTGCCTCCCTTCCTTCTAGTCAGTCATCCCCAGCACCCGGGTCCTTTCTGAGGGCTGCCCCTAGGCCTCAGCTTTGATGCCAGCCCACAGGCCGCTTAGATCACAGCCCGTTTGGGTAAAGGGCGGCGTCACCACCAGCCCCCCTCCCTGCAGACTTCGGCAGGACGCCCCCAGAGGCGCCACCAGCCCAGGCTCTGCAGAAGTCTGCGGATGTGGCCGCCTCTGCTGAGGTTCCCCCCCCCCCAAAGGTAAAGCCGTCATCACGCATCCCGAGAAGATGCGCTCGGCAGCCCTCAGCACGGGGCACAGTTTTTTAGAAAGGAAATAAATCTGCATGTATCCAATCTCCCAAACATGTCTTGTTCAATGAGGCTGAAGGGAAGGACGATTTGGGTTTGGAATACTGAGCTCGCGGGAGCCTTCCCCTGCAGGGAAATCGGGCGAGGAGCCATCGCCTCCATGAACGTTAGTCCTCAGGACAAGTCTGCTTCAGGAAGCCGAAGTTAGGGCAACAGTAGCTCAGAGACCAAGACTGCACTTTCTCCAGACAACCAAGAGATGCTGCCACAGCCAATCATGGAGCAGTTGCCGTGGGTTAGACCCTCAGAGGGCCCTTCGTCAAAGGGTTAGTCTCCGGTCTGGGTACTGTTGGAACCTTTAGTCGTGGGCTCAGGCTGGAGAAAGTCATGCCACTGGGGGCATGCCCATGAAGAAAGCCGTGGCCACCCTGCCCACGCCCGGAGCCCCGTCTCCCTGACAGGCAATGTGAGTTTCTGGTGCTCTGGCAGATGCTGTAACTGCTCCGGCATGATGTGGGGTCTGAGGAGGAGATTGTGTTGGGTCTCATTCACCCGGCCGTCCTCGGACACACAGCTCAGTCCCTCCCACCCAAAGCAGCTGTGTGGCCGGCGGTGATGGTGCGTGCACACGTTCCCAGAACTTGAGAAGCATTGATGGGTGTGTGGGTTCTGGGCCAACCAGAGAACCAGCGAGTTGCGGGCTAGCCTTCACTACAGAACAAGTTCCAGGAAAGCCGGGGTCGCATGCTGAGACTCTGTCTTAAGAGCGGAAGGGCGTGTCTGGAGAGTCCGCTCAGCACCGAGCTTGCAGAGGACCTGACTTTGGCTCCCAGCCTCCACGTCAGGCAGATCACGCTGCCTGAAACTCTAGACCCAGGGAGAGCCTACACCTCCGGCCTCTGAGAGCACCTTCAGTCATGCGCACTGTGCTGGCTGCTTTTATGTCGACTGGACACACACTGGAGTCAGCGGGAGCCTCAATTGGGAAGACGCCTGGTAAGCTCCAGCTGTAGGCAGGGCTGCCGGGTATTTTGTTATTAGTGATTGATGGGGAGGGCACGCCCACTGTGGGTGGAGCCATCCCTGGGCTGGAGGTCCCGGGATTTTAACAAAGAAGTCTGAGCAAGCCACGAGGAGCAAGCCAGTGAGCAGCACCCCTCCACGGCCTCTGCGTCAGCCCCTGCCTCCAGATTCCTGCCCTGTTTGAGTTCCTGTTCTGGCTTTCTTCACTGTGGACTTGTAAGCCAGTAACCCTTTCCTGGCCAACTTGCTTTCCATCACAGCGTTTCATCACCCTAACTAGGACATGCACATCCCCCCTAACTCCCACACAGATGCTGAACTAACAATAATAAAATCTTAAAAAATAAGGGAAAGGGCTGAGCGTGTAACTCTTTGCTGACAGCACACGTGCCTAGCACATAAAAGGCCCTGGGTTCCATCCCCAGCAGAGAGAAGACTGGGGAGGAAGGGAGGAAGGACTGGGGGAGGGGCGCTCTCGTGCCCAACACCGCCCCATGCTCATCTTTTATTCGGTCAGAGGACAGCGTCAGATCCCCTGGAACTGGAGTCACAGGTGGTTGTGAGCCACCACATGCATGCTGGGAACAGACCCTGGGCCCTTCTGTCATTTTAAATCGGCCAAATAACTGTTTCTTATGTAAACCGGTTTTCTTTTTTATTTCATTTTCTCCGTACATTTTGATCATGTCTTCCCTTCCAGAACTTTCCACATCCTTACTTAGCAGCTCTATGTTCTTTCTCTTTCAAAACACACACAAGTGAAAATCAAAACAGACTAAAGCCAGTGACACACCAGAAAAATCCCACAACGAAGCAAAACAAAGCATGCGGTATGTTTTGTGATGGTCTCAACCTTCCTGACCCTTTAGTGCAGTTCCTCATGTTGTGGTGACCCCAATCAAAAAAGTATTTTGTTGCTATTTCATAACTGTAATTTTGCTACTGTTATGAATTGTAATGTAAATATTCCATTAGTCTTGGGAGACCCCAGTGACAGGATCATTCAACACCCTCTCCCCATAATACACGGGGCTACCCCACTGGAGAAATATGATTTCCTTTTGCCAACAGGAATCGTTTCTTGATTATGGGCGGGAGCCCATGTCCACCTTCCGCTGTTAGCATAGCCAGCATCTTGTCCTCTGACCCATCGCTCCACCTACAATCCATGCTCCCATGGCCATTTTCAAACCCCTAAGCACCCTGCCTCTCTCCTGAGCCCTCAGCCCAAAGGAACCCCACAGAACGAACTTCTCCTTGGAGCACTGTGGGTCAAAGTGAGGTCAAATACAGAAAACATACGGGGATGATTGGAGTGGAGAAACAAGGAAGGCAGCTCACAAGCCCTGCACATATCAGCTAGTGGTTTTAAAATGCTTGCTTTAAATAGGCTAAATCCATCACACCAAATCCAGCAGAATTCCAAATCTCCAAGATCTTTGGCTCACATACCCATATGAACAACATTTTTTTTCAAACGAGCATCTCAAATATATGTGTATTTATTTATTTATGAAGCAGCCCATGAGCTGCCATGAGGATATATTATGTGGGTGATAAAACATACTCTGAATAATACGCATTTTGTTTTACAGGAGGAAATAAAACTCAGACAAAGGAATGTTCATAAAGCCTCTTCCTCCACATAGTGGATTGTCCTTCAAATCTGCAGGTGGAGCCGGCTGGCCTGTTTATGACACAGTCTTTGGGGAATAACGAGGTTCTTAGAAAACAATGCTTTATCAATAGCTTTTCTGTCTTTTTATAATTCACGAGCCTTCTGGAGCTTCATCACCTCTAGTCTCGTAACCACTCTGCCCAGTGGTCACGTCACCCAGAGCATAGACGTGGTGCTTAAAAGAAATGTAAGTGGGGCCTGGAGAGATGGCTCAGCAGCAGGTAAAGGGGCCTGAGGCTAAAACTCCCACCCAGCTAAACACCCAGGACCCACACGGCTGTGCGTGTGTCTGTGACCCCAGCACTTCGGGGAACAGAGAAGGATTTCTGGGGCTTGCTGGCTGCCAGCTGAGGTCCAGGTTCAGCGAGAGACCCTGTCTCAAGGGTATAAAGTGGAGCGCGATAGAGCAGGGCACTCAGTGTCTCCCTCTGGCCTCCACATGTACAAATAGGGGTGTGTGTGTGTGTGTGTGTGTGTGTGTGTGTGTGTGTGTGAGCACATACATGCAGGCATGTGTCAGCACACACAGTGTATGTGGGGGGGCTTATGCAGGTCCTAGGGCAATGTTTGAACTTGAGCTCTAGAATGGTCCCTTGTCACACCGTGACCTTCAATGTGTCCCTCACGTCTATTTCCCCCTTGTTTTAGTTAGGGTTTATTTATAGGGTTTATAGGCGAGAAGAGTTTATTTCATGTTGTGCTTTCAGATAAACAGTCCGTCCCTGGGGGAAGTCGGGGCAGGAACTCAAACAGGGCAGGAACCTGGAGGCAGGAGCTGAAGCAGAGATTGTAGAGGCACGCTGCTTACTGGCCTGCTCAGCTTGCTTTCTTACCCAACCCAAGCCCAGGGATAACACTGCCTACACTAGGCTGGGCCTTGCCCTGTTGATTGTCAATCAAGACAATACCCCCACAGACTCACCTATAGGCCAATCTTACCAAGGCGATGTCTCAACTAAGAGTCCCTTTTCTGAGTGGCCAGGGTTGCCTTAAGTTTACAGAAACCAACCAGCACACTCCTCTATAAACAGACAATGGCGACACTTCTGTGAAGACTGTGTGTGTGTGTGTGTGTGTGTGTGTGTGTGTGTGTGTGTGTGTGTTCCTGTTGGATCAGGTAGAGTTGGGAAGCTCCCAGAACAGGGCCCACGGGGAGCACGTCACACATGACGACCTCTGTTGCTCTGAGCAGCGGCCACATCGACTCTGCTCCCTCTCCGGAATGTGTCGTTTCAGAGTTCTCACACCCTCAGTGTCCCCTCTGCTGTGGATTGAATACACGGTTCAAACACGCACGGGATGTGTGGACTCAAGTACAGTGGTGAACATCTCCAATCCCAGCATGTTAGAGCCTGAGGCAGGAGGGTGGCGTGTTCCAAGCCAGCCTGGGCTACACAGTCAAGCACTGACTTAAGAAGGGAAGCATTCCTGTGCTGAAGATGTTCTCCAAGCTCACGAGTTAGCAGCATTTGGACAGGTGGGGTCATGAGGACTCGGCCTCTGTGGTGGTATTAGTGACCTTAGAAGAAGATCCTGCCCCACGTGGACATTCTCCACCATGGTGTAAGAAGAGGACGCTCGCCAGACACCCCAGCTGTTCCCCTGAACTTCTGGCCACCGGAGCCTCGACCTGTATGAACCTCTAGTCCGTAGTAAACAGCACAGCCTGTGGAGTTTAGCGATAGCCGCAGAAGATGGACTAGCGAATCTCCCAAGACCTTGGGTGGCTCTGCTCTAGGCACCACAGTTTGCATAAGGTATCCTGATGCCTTCCCTCCTCTTGTTCCCGGGTTTGTGAGGGTCGCCGGGTTTGTGTCCCCGTGAGAAGTTACACTTTGTGGGTGTGGCTGGTTCCTTAGGAGTGTGAGCCCATGGTGATTTCCAAGCCCCAGTGAATCTCCTCCGGCGGAATCCTCCAGATACCTCCCGGAGTCATCCAGAACAATCGTGCTGCCCCAGGCCTTACAGAGCCACCGAGTTTATCACAAGGGCCCACCCTCATGCCTTCATCTGACCAAATTCCTTTCTACTCTCAAAGGGTGTTAACACATTTGGGGAGTGTCTCTGACACATCAGTGTTCATCCCGAGCCAGATGGAGTTCTCGGGAGGGTTTGGCCATGTGGTGCTGGCTGTCCCTGGCAAGGACCCAGCCAGTATGAGACATCTGCAGGGGTAGAAGCAGACCATGCCGAGACAGGGGAGACTGAACCATTATTGAAGAACGGCACCCTGGGGGCGACTTCCCCTACCCACACAGCAGAAGAGACTGGTGAACACAGGGTCGCACCCTCTAAGACGCGGGACACCTCAGCCCCTTGACCCAAGCGTTCCATCTGCTCTGGGACCACGGGCCTTGAGACGTTCCCAGGTGACAGAGTTCCAGTTTTCTCTTAGCTTCCCGCAGAAGGCACATGGAGTGTCAGTTTGCAACGCCATACCTGTGCCCCGTCGATTACGTCCTCCGTGCAGCAGAGACACCAGTGTGCATCGACCGCAGAGATCAATAGAGTCTGTCACACTCTCCATTCTGTGACACAGGCCTGAGAAAGCAAGTTCAGAGCGAGAAGGATTTGCTTTGGCTCACGGCTTCAGGGTTTTCAGTCCGTGCTGACTTGGTTCTGTGGCTCTTTGGGCTGTGTGTGTGGTGAGGGCGTGGTGGTGGGGGGATGGCTCCTCACATGTTGGACAGGAGGCAGAGTGAAGACAGAGCAGGGCAGAGCAAGATGAGGCACTGAAGGATACACCCTCATTGACCTATGTCCTCCGGCTAGGATTAGCCTCCTAGTGTTTTCAAAAGAGCTCCAAGGGCCAGAAACCAAGCACCAAACTCGTGCCACACTCCCAAGGGAGAAGTCTGGTGCTAGCCCCAGGTATGGACTTCACCATGGTTGAGTTCCGGCGTGAGTTCCTGGGCTTCGGTTCTGACCTGAAAGACAGGAGGGGTGGACACCCCGATTTCCAGCTGACATTATGGAACATTTTTAATATTATAGATATAAAGGGATGTCTAGATTTTTAATGCATACATGGATTCGTTTTAACCAAAGTATCTATCAGCCAACTCCACACCAGCCAAGATAAGAACCGTTTTCACCACCCACAAGTTCCGCTGTGGCCCTGTCTAGACCACCATAGACCACCACAAACCTATGGCTAGAGATTGTTCCTCTGGCTAGAGATTCACCTTGCTGGTTATTAAGCTTCATAAAATGTCATCCTCCTTCATGGGCATATTGTGTCTCTGTCCGTTTGTGTTGCTGAGGATTCTATTGCATGGATGTACCACAATTTGAGGTGTCCATTGTGTAGACATTATAGATTCCCAGGACCCTACTGCCCAGATATACCATTGTCCAGAGATCCTTTTGCGTAGAGTTCAAAAAACCCCATGGCATGAACATACCGCAGTCTGAGGAGCCTTCTGTATGGATATACCACAGTGTAAAAACACCACTGAATAGACATACCACAGTCGGAGATGCCTGCTGCAAAGATAGATCACATTCTGCCTGCCCATTCTTCTGCTGACAGACATTTGGGTTTTCTCTAACAGAAGCTGAAATCAATAGCACCACAATGCTCATTCTTCCTAAGTAACTTATGAACCAACACCTTCATTTCCTTGGATAACTATCTAAAGGCAGAAGTGTCATCAAAGGATTTTTAAAACGATCTTGGCAGTGTGGTCTGTTACCAATCCCAGACGGGCCCTTTCCACCCTTCATCGACAGACACCATTGTTAATAAATAAATAATCGGAATGTTTGCTCAGCTGCCGGTCAAGAGCACCCAACTCTTTCCCTTCAGCCAATGAGTTTTATAACCTCCATTCACGCCCCGTGCTCTCAATTTAATTAACTGCTTTGGGGAACGTGACACCAAGACCAGCTTCTAGCAGCTGTAACACTGAGGAGTTTATAGCCAGATATTAAAACCAGAGCTATAGGGAGACTGGCTTGGAGCCAGGCAAATCAGCAGCAAGAGGGCAAAGATGTGTTGAAAATAAAATTTAATTTTCCAGCTGTGGTGATGAGCAAGCCAGATCCTGGCTTACTGTGGGGTCGAAGCCTAACAAATGAGGCGGGCAGTGAGGATGGCTCCGGAAGCACCAGGAAGCATCGGACCGAGGAAGATTGAGCAGCCACGAGGGCACACTCCACAGAGGATTCGAAGTCTGCGCCCTCTTTTGCATAATTCCTCATGGTCACAATCAAGGGACTCACCTGGAACCCATTTAACTAAATGGTTTTTTTCCATCAGGTCAGGCACAGTAGGCATTAGAAATTCTGCATCTGTCCTATAGAAATAATGCCACAGCCAGGACAGGCCCAGCCCCTCCCTGCAAGGACCACTCCAAGTTGGCAAGGCCAACTCCAGCCTGATGTCTGGGCCCAGAATCTGACCTGCTGTTGGCTGTCCACCCCAACATGGCCTTCTTCTCCAGATAGCCCCATACCCCATGCCTTCTGGGAGTTATGGGTGAACTCCCAGGTTCACCCTGGCCTTCTCTTTCTCTCAGCCTGCTGAAGAGTCACCTTCCTCCAAAGCTGTACGGGTTCATGAGCACTTGGTGGCGGCCATGTTGAATCATGTCTGCTATGGTTGCCCCTGGGTGACCCTGGCTGGTTTTCTAAGCGTGCCTTCTATGCTGGTTACTTTTCTGTCGCTGTGATAAAATACCCTGATGAAAAACAGGTTGGGGAAGAAAGGGTTCATCTGGCTTACACTTCCAGGTCATGACCCACCGTCCAGGGAAGTGGGGACAGCTGGTCAGGACAGGCACTAAAGCAGAGCCACAGAGGCACACTGCTTACTGGCTTGCTCAGTGGCTCACGCTCAGTTTTCACACGGCTCGGGCTCATCTGCCTAGGGACGGAGCTGCCCTCTGTGGGCTGAGTCCTCCCACATCGATCCTCATCGTTCCAGACAGTTTCCTACAGGCCCGGCTCGCAGGCGAATCCCAGGAAGACGGGTCTTCGGTGGGGCTCCCTCTTTTCATGTGACTCCAGACGGTGTCATGTTGAGCATAAAGTCTAACCAGGACAGCCTCCCAGGTGCTGCTGGGAGCTGGTGAGTGTAACGTCCCTTTGCGCCCAGAAGGTTGCCCTGGTTCTCCCCGGTGTCCGGCTCTTAGGATCTTTCTGTCCCCCCTCTCCCTCGATGCTCCCCGAGCCTTCACGGGGAGGGATGTGACACAAATGTCCCCCAGACACTTTGTGCTTGGAGACGCTGTGACTGTGTTAACTGCTGTCCGCTCTGGAAAGGAGCAGCTTTGACGGGGAATCTGTGGGTGCAGAGAACGTATTTAGGAGGCGGTTTGATGTGACATCATTTAATAATCCAGTGGTAGCAGGCTCACCCCCGGGGCAGTCTTGGCCAGATTCACAGCACCAGGCGTCATTTTCCTTTGTGGCGCAGACCTTGGGTCCAATCAGGAAAGCGGGTGTCCCCCTGTGACACGTGAGCCACCCTTACACCCTGTCTCTTAGGCTTTCCTTTGCTGGGATAAACAGCAGGACCAAAGGCAACCTGGGAGGGACAGGCTTTGTTTCAGCTCGCAGCGCGGGGCCCATCATTAGGAAGCCAAGGCAGGGGCTCAGCAGACACCATGAACATACACCTCCTTGGCCTGCTCACTCGGCCTGCTTTCTCACAGCACCCAGCACCACCATCCCAGGGCTGATATCACCCACTGGGGCCCTTCCGCACCAGTGACTCAATGACCAGTCAAAAAAACGTCCCTACGGTTTGCCTCCACGTCTCTATGTCAGTCTTATAGAGGAATTTTCTCCGTTAAGGTTCCCTATTCCCAGAGAAACATAGCCATCCGGATGGGAGGAGAGATGGGAAGGAACTGGAAAGGGCAGAGGGAGAGAAAATCGTGATCAGGATATGCCATGTGAGAAAAGATCCTACTTTCAATAAAACAACAACAACAAAAAAAAAAAAAAAAACCAGACAGGTTCTTGCGTACTTACCATGCCAATCATCACTGCAGCTTGCAGGGTTCACAAATGGTTGAGAGCGGCCATAGTGGGAAATTTAACTGAGGAGGAGAATGGGAAGGGAGGACAGAGGAGGGATGGGAACAGAGAACTAACACAAACTGAAAAGCCATATGGAAACCTAGCTTATGAGCTTCCTGAAAGTGTTGTATATACAAGCAGACACACTCACACTCACACATGCGCACACACACGATTTTAACTGGGGTCCCATACACAAGTGATGATGCTCCTCCCAGAAGCTGTAGGTTACCAAATAAAAGGCCAGAGCCAGGTCTGAGGTACCAGCTCTTGAGTTGTCGGACAGGGGGTCCCGGGTTCCCCCTAAAAAGCAGTACAGGGTGTTGCATTGCTCTCGATTACCCACCAGAACTTGATGGTAAGATCGCATTGCTGAAGGCACCACACACTTGGGTCAAGGGACCTGGAGAAGCCAAGCTGGTACTGACCTGGCGGCTAGCCGCAGCTGACCGGCTTTCACAGTGCCGGAAGTGGTAGGCAGGCTGCTCGTGGAGAAAAGGGTTTCACTCCGCAGACCAGGCTGTTCTTGAACTGGCTATGTGGTGCAGGCTAGCCTTGAACTTAGGTAGCCCATCCTGGCTTTGAACTCATAAATCCTCCTGTCTTGGCCTCCCAAATGCTGGGATTACAGGCATGCACCTCTGGCCCAGCTTCCAACAGCAAGTTAAGGGACACAGATTCACATGGAGATGATAGCCTGGAAGCAGGCAGCAGGGGGATGCTCTGAAGGAGGTGCAAACAAGTAAACAGCCAAACAGATTGTGCTGAATCCATCCTATGACTCGTGGAATGAAACATGAGCAGGAGGCAGCGTTAAACCCCAGAGGATCCTAACTCAGCAGTAAGGAAGCGAACTGACAAATGCAGAGGACAGGAGGGTGGAATAGAGCTTGGCACGTAACTTAATGTATGAGACGATTATAAAAAAGAGAGCGAAAGAAGGAAATCAGAAGACGAAACCAGAATATGAACTCTTCCACTTGGGAGGCGTGACTTGGGAGGATATATTTTTTTCCCACGATTTTGTGCATTTTTCTGAAGTTTCCTTAAAAATCAATAAAATTCTTCTTTGTAAAATTTTATTTGGGGGCTGGTGAGATGGCTCGGCAGTTAAGGCCACTTACTAGTGTTCCAGAGAACCAGAGATAGGTTCCCAGCACCCACACCGGTGACTTACCCTCTGACTCCAGCCCCAGATCTGACGCCCCCTGCTGGTCACTGCAGGCACCTGCACACACACACACACACATACACACGCAAATAAACTAAGCTTGTGTGTGTCTCTGCCTGTCTATGTGCGTGTGCACATCTCTGTGTGTGTCCACATGCCATGGTACTTGGGCATATGGCTCTCTTCCGCCACCTTGTGAGACCCAGGAAGAAACCTCAGGTCTTCACGCCCAGGCCATTCACCAGCTCAGGTTACTCTTACTATTATATTCTTAGAGCAGAAAATAGCACGATTAGTTTAAAAACACCACATTAATATCATAAAAGCTCTAGACGCAGTGGGCTGGGATGTGGCTCACTGCATGAACCAGGAGAGATGGCGCCTGCCTGTGACCCCAGCACCAGGGAAGTGGAGGCAGAAGATGGGAGTTTAAGGCCATCCTCTACACAGCAAGTGTGTAGGCAGCCTGGGAGACAGAGAGCATATCAAAGGAAGGAAAGACGGGAGGAAGGGAGAGAAAGGGAGGGCGGGGGGGGGGGGGGAGAGACAGAGGATGACCAAGATGTCATCTTTAACAAGTCTATCAAGACAAAACTATCACATAAAAATCTTAACTAAGCAAATAGTCACCGACCTGCAGACTGCAGCAGAGGAGCCTGGAGCTCGTTTCCAGCTCGTCTCCGTGTGAGATAAAAGCCTAACCCTGTTACCTCACAAAAATAAAAATAAAACTAACATTTTAATGGGTTTTCTTTCCTTTCTGGTTTCCAGGCAATAACTGCATGACTTCCATCAGAACGGGATGTCGCTGCTGGCTGGCAAGCAGGTGCGAAGCTGGAGAGGCTTCGGTTGGAAACTAGGAGAGCAATTCGCTGGCAGGCGGGCCCTGTGCTACATGTGCTGGGCAGGTGCGGGCTCTCCGAGGCCTGCGCTTTCAGGACGAGCTCCACCCTCTGGCCATCGGCACCATCAAGGCAAAGGAGCACAGTCTGTCCTTAATAGTCCAGCAGCGACCCTACTTTCCACACAGTGAGGAAGTGAAAGTGGAAAAACGAAGGCACCAAAGCCCTCTCAGTGGGGAGAGCCAGGCTGTGCCTTTTCTACCCATAAGGAAGTTTGATGGGGCTGGCAGACACCTGAGGCCCCCAAAATAAGGAAGATTAGGGAGCACTGCAGAGCCAAGCAAAACAATGTGGTTCATAACAGCCAGATGCAGTCTGAGCCCAAAGTCTTTGTGTGTGTGTGTGTGTGTGTGTGTGTATGTGTGTGTGTGTGTTCTTCCAAAATATCTGCCCCTGACCCCCTATACCTCAGATTTATATCTTTGGTCCTTAAACTCTCATTTCAAATTCTAAGTGTTTGGAGAAACTCAGAATAGCCTGCAGCGCTGGGCTCCTCCTGTGCCCTGTGAAGCGTGTGTGACAGTCACAGGCACGGAGACGCTGGCAGAATCTAACATCCGACCACATCATGGCCCAAGAGCTCCCTCCGTTGCTCCTGGGGGCGGGGTGGGGGCGGCACTTGCTGTCAGCTTGTGACTCAGTTCCAAGGGGGCATTTTCCATCACACCGGGCGTTTCTGCACAACACTGGAGACCTGACACTCAAAGCAGGTCAGACAACATGGGCGCCGAGGTTGGAGGAGGCCGCTACTTCAGTTTGCATGTGTCCCACCGAAACAGCAGTTCTCAACCCCCCTGGTGCCCTGACCCTTTTCTCCTCATGCTCTGGTGACGTCCAGCCATAGGATTATTTTGTTGCTACTTCGTGCCTGTGACATTTCTACTGTTATGAACTGTAATGGAAAGACCCGATACGGTAAGTGACCCTTGTGGAGGTCAAGACCCACAGGTCAAGGGCCGCCACATGCGAACTGACTGGCACCCAAGGTCACCCAAAAGGAGGACGCTAGAAGATTCTGTATATGAGGTTGTTCACGTGTGTTAACGCATTGTGGAAGCATGTTCGTGTGTGTGTGTGTGTGCGCGCGCGTGCGTGTGAGGGGGCAGAGGTCAACACCAGGTGTCTTCCTTGATCACTCTCTGCTTTATTTTTTGAGACAAAGGCTCTCTCACTGAACCCAGAGTGAGCCGATTTGGCCATTTGCTAGCTGGCAAGTCCCTGAATTCTCCTGGCTCTGTCTCAGCAGTGATACGGTGACAGGTGAGTGTTGCCACGCTCAGCTGTCGCCACAGGTGCTGGAGATCTGAATTTGGGCTCTCCCATTTGCACAGCAAACATTTTACTGGTAGGCCCAGCTCCTCAAGCCCCTATAACTTGTTTTCTAAAGATGAGATTTAATGTAGCCCAGGCTGGCCTCAAAATCGCCGTGTAAGCGAGGACAACCTTGAACTCCTGAACCTCCTGCCTCCACCCAAAAGCTGGGGTTACAGGTGTGCACCCCCACCAATCCCACCTGGAGAGGACTCTTTGTGACTTCATGGACGCCCCAGATTGCAGCTGTTTCGAGGGACGGTTCGGACACCAGAGAAAGCTCGGTTTCTTACTTCACGCGGAACTCGGGCACAGTGAAGCAGTACCCGAGAGCCGTGAACCCAGGCAGCATCCTTCAGCAGGAGTCTGTTTCCGTGGCAACTTCTAGGGGAGGCTCCTGCGCTCGGGATAAGTTTCAGAGCTGTTTGTTTCCATCTCCTGTGTAGACCCACTTACTGGCCGTCACTCATTTGAACACATTGTGACATGCTCCGTGAGGACATCTGCCAAAGGCAGCATGATATGTGCTAAGATACCAGCCTGCCAATAAGACCCGAACCAGGACCGCAGGGTCTGTGATGTACACAGACACAGGTCAGCAGGTGGCACTTGTCATGGCTGCAGCCCGTGACCCTGACAGCTGCTGCTGTAACACACGGCAAGGAGGAGATGGGAGGGAACTGGGAAGCAGCTGGGGGCATGAGGACCTCAGACCGTCCCATGGCCATGTAACAAAGCTGGGCACGATGGCACAGCACCCTGGGGAGGCAGACGTTGGTCAGCCTAGCTGACTCGATGAGCTCCGGGCCAGCGAGAGACCCTGATTCAAAAGACAACAGGGTGGCTCCAGGAAGAGCAGCTGAGCTGACCTCTGGCGTCTACCTGTGCACACACCTGCACACACACACACACACACACACACACACACACCCTTAGAAGTGATATAAATCAAGCAGGGTGGGAAACACATTTTAATGGATTTTTTGAGACATGGTTCCACTTAGCATTTACAGACAGACTTGATGTATTCACACAGCTTTGCAAGCCTCAACAATACAATTCTAGAACAGTCTTCAGAGACGAGGCCCTGGCTCACTGAGTATTCCCACCCCCCAATCTGTGCCCCGAGCCACCACTGCTCAGCTGTCTCTATAGATCAGATGGTTCAAGGCTGGGAATAAATAAACAATATAGATTAAAAAAAAAAATCTCCTACCTCCAAGGAGATACGAGATACTTTATTCTGGAGCCAAATACGAGTGGCCACGGCCCAGGAACAGACAATTCCCCACATCCCGTGCTCTAGTGTTGCAGCGTTTGGTGACGTTTTTACAGTGACAGAGCAAGGAAAGTCAGGAATCAAGATATTTTGGGTAGAAAACTCAGGCAGGCGGTTACAGGGACGTGGGGACTCTCAGCCACAGGCCTCAGGTGTTCTCTGACGACACTCCTGGTCAGAAACTGATGCATTCCGAAGGTCACGGACGTTAGGTCAGACACAGGTAGGCCTGAGTTGGAGACTAGCCCAGCATGAGCTCCCGGACCCAGCGTTCAACCTCCCCACAGCCACCGAAGTTCTCCTGCCGTGGACTCCCACACCACCACGGGTGGCGTTTCCTGCCTCGTGTGTTTAGCAGATGCCCCGAGGTCCGTCCGTATTGTGGCATGTTCCGGTGATTTCAGTTTTTGCCAAAGCGACGGAGCCACCTTATCGGGCCCTCAGCGATGCAGAAGGGGCACAGTTAACCCACCCTTTGCCAACATCTTTTTAAATGGCGCGCTGGGGACTGAACCCGGGCCCTCAAACATGCCAGGCAAATGCCCGCTGGTCACGCCACCTCAGGCCCTCCCCGGGGCGTTACACACGCACTGTGCTGATGAGTCACACCGAGCTTTCTCTCTACTTTCTGTTTTGAGGCGGGCTCTCTCAAAGTCGCATGAACTGCTCTTGAAGAGGGCCCACGCTCCATCATCAGGCCGCTGAGCACCACTCGGGAAGCCAACTCCAGGTGCTCTGACCCTTCTGAGTTCTGTGGACACCGGCCCTCATGACATCACACACACGCACACACTTCAAGCAAGTTTAAGGGCTACTGAGGTGACTTAGTTGGTAACTGACTGTTCACTACTGTTAGGACCTCAGGAGCCTCATTGGGTTTTTTTTTGTTTGTTTGTTTTGGGGGAAAAAAGCTGGAAGCTGGACTTCTTGATGAATGTTTGTAATCTCAGTACTGAGAAGTAGAGTCAGGGGTATCCCCAGGTCTTACAAACCAGTCTAGCCTGCTTGGCCTATGTGGCCAGGCAGTGCTGGCACACACTTTTAATCCCAGCACTTGGGAGGCAGAGGCAGGTGGATCTCTATGAGTTCCAGGCCAGCCTGCTCTACAGAACAAGCTCCAGGACAGACAGGGCTACACAGAGAAACCCTGTCTCAAAAAAAAAAAAAAGAAAAGAAAGAGCGAGAAAGAAAGAATGAAAGAAAAGAAAGAAGAAAGAGAAGAAAAAAGAAAGAAAGAAGAGAGAGAAGAAAGAGAAGAAAAAAGAAAGAAGAAAGAAAGAAAGAAAGAAAGAAAGAAAGAAAGAAAGAAAGAAAGAAAAGAAAGAAAGAGAGAGAGAGAGAGAGAGAGAAAAGAAAAAAGAGGAAAGCACCAACATGGATACTGTCTGAGGAACAGCACCACCCAAGGCTGACCCTATGGCCTCTCCACACACACACGCACATGAACACACTCACACAAAGAGAATCATACAGTGTGCTCTCGAGGACAATCAAGTCATCCCCACCCATAGGTGACCCACCAGCGACCCATGGACAATCTTGGTCCCAGCTGGAATTCTGAAACCTAAGCCTGGCTTTTAAAAGGAAAACCTCTGGCACTTGGGAAATCCAAAGGTTGTATCCCACCAGGCAGGCGGAGCAGAGATGAGGCTAACCCAGTTTGCAGATCTCAGAGACACAGTTCGCACCTGACACACTCAGTTATGGATGGATGCGCTGCCACCCCCCCCCCCCCACACACACACCATAATAAATAGCAAATGGAGACACAGCCCTTGTAAAGAAGAAAGAAGGAAAGGTTTTCACCAAATATATGAGCTGCCAACGCCAGGAAGGCTTGCTCGGCCGAGTGATTAGGCTGCAGTTTTATTTCTAAGTGTCTTTTTAGCATCAAGGCGTCACCTAATGATAAGTGGCATTTCTTGCCCAAGTAGCGCAGGATCCTAATTGGCCCTGGAGAAGGCATTTGTCACCTGTTTCAGGGGAAGGGTGAGCTAGCAGATGCCGCTACACTAATGGTTTCATTTTTTAAGACACTGAGCATTGTTTATGCGCCATTTCTTATTTTACTGCGCTCAGATTAACAATTGCTCACGCCCAGCAGAAAGCCGAACCCTGGGCGCATCCCATTTGCTGATGGCCTCTTCCGGCGGCTCTGATTGGTCGGGCCGTGCTCCTTGGAGGTCAGCAGCCAGCTCTGGTGGGCCACGTTGAATCCATCAGCTGGGATCTGACCCATCCTCTGAGTTAATTAGGTCTTCAAATAAATGCTTCAGAAACTCGAAACATATTTCTCCTTCCTTCGAGGTCCTTCACTGTGGACTCCCCGTGGTCTGTGGGCGGTAGCCATGCGTCTTGGTGTCTGGGTGGTTTCTTTTTTATGTCCTTTCCCTTCTCCTCTTTTTTCTTTTCCTTGCTTGACTGACTGACTGACTGACTGGTTCATCTATTTGTGTGTGTGTGTGTGTGTGTGTGTGTGTGTGTGTGTGTGTGTGTGTCTGTCCAGTGCCTTCTCCCACCACCCTCCACCTTTCATTTTGAAACAGTCTCTCACCAGACCTGGAGCTCACCAGTCCGGACAGGCTGGCTCCGGTGAGCTCCACGGATCCGCGTGCCTCTCTGCCTCCCGGATGCCAGGATTACAGACCCATTGCCATGCTCGGTTTTTACGGGGCTGCTGGGGATTTGAACCCCGGGGTCTCCTGATTGCACAGCAAATATTTCACGCCTGATCCTACACCTCTGGGGCAAGGAGGTGAGGGAGCATCTTTGTTGCCATGGCAATGCCTAGGCGAGTTGATGCCATCTGACCTGAGCGAAGATTGCATCCTCACAGTGCAGGGACTGGCACAGATCTTCATCCTGTTGTTGCTGTTGTTGTTTGCTTGCTTGCTTTGAGGCAAGGCTTTGCTGTGTAGCCCAGGCTGGCCTGGAACTCGTGGTCCTCCCAAGTTAGACCCCTGAGTGTTGAGATCACAGGTGTGCACCAGCAAGCCCAGTTCCTATAATCTTTTTTAATCTTTGTCTGTGTTGTGTGTGTGTTCCCACATCATAGCACATGTGTAACGGTCAGAGGACACCCTCAGGCGTCAGCTCTTGCCTTCTAGCTTGTTTTAGACAGTCAGTCACAGCCGCACGGGCTGGGCTGGCAGCCTCCAAGCTGCTGGGTTCTCCTGTACCCGCATGAGGTGATTACATGTGTGTATCCTGTAGTCCAGCCTCCCATGGGTGCTGGGATTAGGGGCCGCCCCATCAGGCCCAGTTTGCAGTGGCCCTGGGGCATCCTTCACAAAAGGCAGAGACTCGGCCAGCGGAGCCTCATTCCCCGCATGTCCCGTCATCTGAGGCTCGCCTTGGATGTGAAGTAGGAGCGCCCTGAAATCCTCACCAGCAGCTCCTGGATTCTCGGTATGATAGGAATCTTATTTTCCACAGTCGTTCCCATGCTGCGCTGCCGGATCGCCCAGCCGTCGCTCCTCGGAGAACTCGGGCCTTCCAGTCCACATGCAGCTGCAGCCTTTACATCAACCTGACGGGCCGAGAACCGTGGGATTTAACACGGACTGCCTACTCATTAGCAGTGAGCTCGGGGTTTCACTGGCGATTTCACTCCTACGTACGTCTTTTTCCTGGAAGGCATGTCGTGTAGCCTTGTCACATTTGGCTCTGTGCTTGGGACCGTAGTGTGTGTGTGTGTGTGTGTGTGTGTGTGCTGCACCTGAATGGGCATGCTTGCCCATCTGAGCGGTGCCCTCCACCCCCGGTGCTGGGCTTGCTGAGGGGCAATGAGCACTGTGCAGCGGTGTGCCCAGCTTGTCTGAAGTGTCTGGAGGTCTGGACTCAGGGCTCCGGGCTTGCTCGCCCGGTACTGTACTCACCGAGCATTCTCCCCAAGTCAACAGCAAAACTCACGCAGGTCGAGGCAGCGATCATGGCTCTGTCTAGCCTGAAAGGGGGGCTCGTTTGCGGAGTGAGAGCCAAAACAAGGATACGAGGAGATCCACATTTGCCTGTGTGCCCTTCGACAAGCTTGCCTCTCCTGAACTCATGAGTATCATGGCGTAGAGCTAATTATCTTGACGGGGTAGAGAACTGAAAAGAAACACAAAACGTTTCCAGCGTAATGGGAGTGTGTGTGGCTCAGCTTCAGCTGTCTCTTGGCTTTCTGGTTCCTATGGGTGTGTTTTCTAATCACACACACACAAAGCAGTATCTTCTTGAAAGAGAGAGAGAGAAAGAAAGGAAGGAAGGAAGGAAGGAAGGAAGGAAGGAAGGAAGGAAGGAAGGAAGGAAGGAAGGAAGGAAAAGAATGAGAGGAAATAAAAGAAGGAGGGACGGAAATGGAAGTGATGGAAGTGAGGGAGGGGGTAAAAGGGAGGGGTCGAGGGAGGGAGGGAGGAATGGAGGGAAGGAGGGAAATCAGTCCGTCCACACTTCCTTGCCTCCTGTGCTTCTGACCAGGGCCTGACAAAACAGGTTCCTCCCAGGTGGTCTCCAGTAAGATTTTTCTCCCAAGAACTTGTAGTAGTTTTGAAACAAGTCCTTCGGTGGAACACACATACACACAGACCACACACACACACACACAAACACGCACATGTACATGCATATGCAAAATGCAAAACAAAACAAAAAAAACCCACAAAGATGCTTCCTGTAGGAATCTTAGCTTTCGTGAGAGAAAAATATGACGGCGTAGAGAGCATCGCGCCCCTAGGGGCAGAAAACAAGAAGAGCTGGCAGACCCGTGCTGCAGCACAGCCTGCAGAGAACCGTCCCTCAAGGCCGGCTTGCTCGGAAACAAGCACAGACGCCGCCCTCCTCCTCGTCTGACCTTGCAGTCCTCGACCCCGTCGGGTCTCTGCCTTTGGTCTACACTGAAAATTACTGCGGCCCCTGTGCCTTACCAACAACCCCATTTCCCACGGCTTCCCCAGAGGCCGGGTCCTCGGCGTCTCTGAACTGAATAAAGTGGCTCAATAAACCCTTCGGTTGAGTTTCGGGGTACGCATAAAAACGGGAGGACGTTTTTCTTCGTGGTCTGATAGCAGTCACGCGGAAGGAGCGAGGAGTGGGGTTAAACCCGGAAACCACGTCTTCGGAGAAAACAGGGGACGCAGCGCGCAGACTGAAAAGAGCATGCGCACCAGCCCGGCCGAGCCGCTCACTCTGAAGGCGACCGGTAGCCTCGACCCTCAGGGGTGCACTGAGGAGCATCGCCAAAGGGCGCCTGACCTCTGACATCTTTCTAACAGACCCCACCCCCACCCCCGCACGCAGGACATCTTCCCGCTCTCTCTTTCCGGGCACGCCCGGAGGTGCCCGGGGACACTGGGCTGTGAGCGACCAGGCTCGGCTTCTGGAGCTGGTGGTGCGTTGGCCGTGTCCTTCCGTGGGCTGCAGCGGCCAGGCTTGTACCGCAGCGGGTGTGTGCGCTGACCGACGCGCCGCAGCGCGGGGCAAGTCGCGGCGTGCTAGGTGACATCAGGTGTGGTAGGAGGGAAGGGCTCTTCCCTGTCTCCTCTGCCGTGCCACCTTGACATAACCCACACAGGGACGTGGGGTCACGAAGCCTAACCTGGTGTCCCCTTGAGTGGCCTTTGAGGTTGGGGAGGGTTCACTAGAAACGGTGGGAGCCAAATCCTCCTCCCGCCAGGCGTCTGGCGTCTACGCCACTTCTCCAGGCGCCCACACAGCCCAGCACCCCCACCTTAGTCAGGTGACGTCCTGGGTGTCCCTCCAGGGACCCTTCCAGAGCTCCGCAGTCCTCACAGCAATGACAAAGTACCCGACGGACTTAACTTAAAGGAGGACAGTTTCAGTTGGGCTCATGGTTTCAGGGGGAGACACGGTGGCGCTGCAAACTGAAACTCCACATACACATGCGCACATCCGTTATCGTGTTTGTAGGTGTGCACATGCGCATGCAGTACCCAAGGAGGCCAGAAGAGAGAGCCAGATCCCTGAAGCTGTAGTTATAAGAGGTTGTGAGCAGTTTGCCCTGGGTCCTGGGATTAACACGTGGGTGCTCCTCAAGAGCAGTCTGCTTTCTTTTAGAACCCAGGACCACCTGCCCAGGGGTGGCACCGCCCACCAGGAATAGTCCCTCTCACCTCAATCATTAAGACAGTGACCTCAGGGAGAGACAGATCAGTCTGAGGCCCCAGCTTGTGTTGAGCTGGCAGAAAACTAGACAATACCTGAGCCATCTCTCCAGCCTCAGATCCTCACATCTTGGTGGACCAGGAGCAGAGGCATCAGGTGGTGGGCAAGAGAAGCACACATGGCCTTCAAAGTCTACCCACAGTGACCCACTCCGGACAGCCAGGCCACAGTTCCTAAGACTCTACAACTGTTTAACACAGCGCCATCTACTGGACACCAAGTGGTCAAGCACAGAAGCCTGTGGGGGACATTTCACACTCAAAACTATAACAGTCTAAGAGCTCAAATCACAGTAAGATTTGTCCCCAAATTTTCACTGGGGCAGAAACCCATCATACATGCCTTGAGCCTGAGCCCCAGCTCCAATTCTCTCTCTAACTTTCTATTTCTGCGGAATGCAGCGAAGAAACTTCTGCGTGTGAACCTTGACTGCAGTGGAGAATGGAATCTGTGGGAATACAGGCAAACAAAAGCAGGGAACTCAGGCCTGGTGCAGCTGAGAGGAGCTACCAGGGGATGTCACTGTGAGAGCCCAGCCTAGGAGGATAGAGTTGGGTGGAGCTGATTGCACTGGAAGCATTGGTGGCTTTAGTGTAAAGAAATAATGTGACCATGGTTATGCTTTAGGGACATAGACATTCCGTCACTATTTGGGGCATGTGCATTCTGACATTGCACTGTGAATGTTATTAATGTTATCCCTCCTGCCTACAACTCCCGTGTCTAGGTTTGGGACTCTGCCTCTGCTCGGATCCAACTGTTATGTCCGCTCCTCCATCCTCCCCAGGCAGTTGTGTGTGGACTGGTACCTTGAGCTCCAATCTAATTGTCAGTGCCTACAGGAGGGCTCTGAGAGAGGAGCCAGAAAAAGCCAGGAAATGGACCACATTGCTTTCCTCCTGCCCAGAGTGGCTGCAGAAAAGCAGCTGCGTCCCATGTTGAGAGCAAGCAGCGGTAGCAGCTCCCAGTGTGGGGACAGGAAGGGTCAGGCAAGCAAATCCCTTGGGGACCCCAAGTATCAGCTGCTAGCCTGTGTGGATTGTGGGCCTTGTTGGGAGCTAAGCAGCTTACCAACCTCAGTGGGGTTCTGAGAGCCCCCTAAGTCCCTTCTCTGCTTCAATGTACAGCATAAGCTTTGTCATTCACAGATAAAACTCATGACCAATGTCAGCCCCAAGCTGCAAGTGTTCATTCTGAACACCTGACTCTCCAGCTCAGTGGTAGAGCACCTGCCTAGAATTCCCCAGTGAGGGGCTGGGTCACTGAAACACTATATGCCTAACATATGCAAGGCCCTGAACTACATCTCAGATATGATAAGAAGGGACAAGAACTCCCTAAGAACCCTAAGAACAGGGACACACAAAGGGTTTCCTGCCCTCTGAGAACAAGAGAAGCACGCCAGGAGTCAGTGACTAACCACAGAACCATGGGATGCAGTTTTCATCAGACTTCACTGAGGCAGACGGGTGGGATCATAGAGTGAGGAGGGGAGAAATGGGAAGAAAATAGACAGAAACAATACAGAGAAAGAATAGAGTGTATGTAGTCACCCTTCGGTATGAGGGAATGGATTTCCCTGCAAGTATCAAACCCCACCAATGTTCACATCCTTAGATGAAAAAACAAGCACATCTTTCCATCTTTCCATCCACTGTGCTCTGTTGTTTTGAAACACAAGGAAAACATCTGCACATCTCAGTTCAGAAACAGCGTTTCTGTCCAGTCACTGGAATCCATGGAGTCTGTAGCCATGGACGGCGTGGGGATGGGAATTCCCGGAGCATCTCTCCTCCTCCGGGGACCAAGATGGCCCTGAAGTGGTTAAGTCTCTTACACAGAACCAGGAAGGTAGAGGTGGGGCAGTAAACACACAGGAAGTCATGGGTGCCCCGGAAGTCACCGTTGCACATGAGGAGGTTGGAAATTAGGTTCTGAACCTGGCTCTCTGATTCCACGCTGTACCGGAGGAGACATTTAGTTTCTGTGTCGAAGGCTCTTCAGCGTGATAATGTGTGCTCGTAGCAGAAAGACAAATCTCCCTACATCTTCAAGGCTGGGGCTGTGGCGCACTCAGCAAGCTCTGGGTTCCATCCCCAGAACCTGGGGGTGGCCACAGACGCTGGGCACGGTGCTGCACACCTGGCATCCAGGCACCCTGGAAGTGGAAGCTGGGAGGTCTTAAGGTCAAGGTCGTCCTGAGATTGTAGTGAGTTCCAGGACAGCCTGGTCTACGGGAGATCCTGTCTCACAGAGCTGGAGAGACGGCTCAGCAGTTAGTACCTGCTGCTCTTCCAGTGCCCAGCACACATGCTAGGCGTCTCACAGTTCCCGTGACTCTAGCTCTAGGGGACCTGCTGCCCTACCTTGGCCTGTGAGATCACCTCCACACACGTGCACACACCCATACATATACCTAGACAAATAATAAAATAAAACTATTTTTAAAAACTTTGTTTGGCTCGTAAGCTCATTACTGTAGCCAAACTTGAAGGACAGGGGGCAGCTCAGAGTGCTGGTGAAACAGGAAGCAGCCAGGGATAGCACACCCACCCAGGGCCCGCCCTCAGGAACCTGATTCCTCCGGTTTAGTCCCCTTTGGACCGCAGAGTTGGCATCTGGGAGCCAAGCATTCGAATGATGAGCCGATCGGGGACACCTCACGCTTAGACAATGACACCTTAAAACATGCAATTAGTTTCCCCATTGGCTGCTTTTTAAAATATTTTTACTCTTTACGTACTTTAATGTATGCATTTATTCTTTTAGAGCTTCATATGTGTACAATATATTCTGATTGCACCCACTCTCCACCCCCACGGATCTGAAGATGCCCCCACCTCAAGCAGAGAGACCCACACACTTCCAATTCCGGAAACCTACGAAGGTGACTGTCCCCAGGGCAGGGCCTTTGCAGAGCTGGATGAAGCTTCTTTTCGGGGAGGCCGTACAGGTCCTGGGCAAATAGCTGAAGCTGACCTTGAACTTCTGACCGTCCTACCTTCCCCTCCCAGATGCTGGGATGACAGGGTTGCACCGTCACATCTGGCTTGTGAAGTGCTGGGACTCAAACCCGGGGCTTTGTGCATGCTAAGCAAGTACCCTACCAACTGAGCTACATCCCAGCCCCATAATTAAGGATGCTGAGACAAAGAGATTCTCCTAAATTATCTGGATGGGTCCAAAAGTCACGCAGGAGCTTACACTTCAAACGTCCTCTATTAATGGTGTTAAGACAATGGAAACTTTTGTTCCACTCTGGTGTGTAGAGGTGAGCCCCCTGGGAAGTGATTAGACGGGAGAAGCCCCTTATGGTGACCCTCCATGATTAGACCTTGGTAGCTTTACAAAGAGAGAGAGAGAGGCCCAGCAGAGAGAGGCACACTGTCCATGATGAAGTAACCCAGGGTCCTCACTAGAGCCCACACCATGGGTGACCTTCCAGTCTTCCTAAACTCAGACATAAGTGATAGTAGCTTTGAGCGAGGGTACGGCTCGGTTGCTAACGTTCCTGCTGTGCAAGAATCAAGGGGGAGAAAGGCCTCGTTCTTTTCGTGCATTTGCAACCCCAGTGCTGGGAGACGGACAGGCATACCCCAGACCTCCCTGGCTGGCCAGCCCAGCCTGCTTGACAAGTTCCAAGCCAACAGGTTTTTTCTCTCTCTCAAAATTACAATGTGGAAGCAGCGAGATGACTTAGTATGTAAAAGCACCTGTTGTGAAGCCTGATGGCCTGAGTTTGCTCCCAATAATTCCAGTAAAGGCAGAAGGGAACCACTGACTCCACAAAGTTGTCTGCTGGCCTATACACACACTTCAAGGCACATACAAGCTCCCCCGCCCTCCAACACACACGTGCTCACACACACACACACACAACACTTTTTTGTTGTTGTTTCTCCAGACAGGGGTTTTCTGTGTAGCTCTGGCTGTCCAGGACTCACTTTGTCAACCAGGTGGGTCTTGAACTCACGGAGATCCATCTTCCCCTGGCCTCTGCCTCCCTGAGAGCTGAGATTGCAGTGTGCAACTGCCCCCTGCTAAATAATACATTTTTTAAGTGAATAGCTCTTGTGGAACAATAACCCAAGGTTGGCCTCCGGCTTCAATATGAATGCACACTCATGTGCGGTAGCTCACATGCACACGCATATGTATACCGACACATACATGCACACCACACGCAGGCACACACAGACTAACACGCATGCACATATGTACACACACATACCCAGGAACATACACACACATTTGCACACGCACATATAACTACCCATACACTCTTCTCCCTTCCCTCTCTGTTTTCCCACCCATGTGTATTCATGCATTCTGCCCACCTAGCCAGCCCGTTATCCTCCACAGTACTTCAAACATCCCTGATAGTGTGTGGCTTTTCCAGGGAAAATGTGAACAAACATCTCACCCCAGATATACAACCGATGACAGGCCAGAGAAGCAACTGTACTAAAATCCAAACCTGCCTAACTGAGTTTGCGGGATTCACTTATAGGAGCAGGGGTGAGGGGATCACTCACAGAATCAGAGATGACGCGAAGGGAGCCGGATCTCCAAAAAGCCCACACTAGCTTGGGTGATGATTCATGAAGGCTGGAACCCTGGAGCTCTCTGCAGGACTTTCACGCAGTTCAGCGGATTAGACCTTACACAGATGGTCTTTACTGCTTATATAACCTGGGAGTCATAAAGTTTTGTGATCCTGTAAATTTCAGGGCTTTCTGGGATTTGTGTGTTGTTCACTTCCTGTTACTTAAGGAGGAGAAAAAAAAACAGATTAAAAGATCAGGTCCGAGAATATTTCTATACAACATCAGGCTTGTCCCCAAATCAGGGATTTGCACAGGCAATATTTTACTTCCCCTTCCCCTGATTACTGCATATTTCTCTGTGTCTCTATGTCTCTGTCTCTCTGTCTTTGTGTCTCTCTGTAACTCTCTCTTCTTCTGCCACTTTCTATTCCTCTCCCTGTTCCTCTATCTCTGTGTCTCTGTCTCTCTATCTTCTTGCCTCTCCTTCACATTTTTTTCTCAAGTCACTTTTTTCAGTAAGAACCCTCCTGACCATTCATTTGCAAGAGTATCATCCTTCTCAGTATTTCTGGTTTCTAGATTTATCAGCTACACCTCTTTAAAACCAGATATGTCCTTTTTCTTCACTTATAACTTTCTGTCATGTTGTCTTCATTATCTATGCTCTGTGCTGGCTGTTTATCGCATGTGTCTCTCTTGGATGTGAACTCCAGGCCAGTGGGAAATTTCACTCTCCTTTTTCCCGGATAAATCACACAGAAAAATGTGCCAGGCACAGAATAGGTGCTCCATAAATAAATTTGAACAGATAGATGGAAAATGTCTTCTTAAAGATTGGCCCAGTCTCTCTCACCATGTACTACATTTGCAGAGGTCACAGAATAAATGCAGTGGTGGTCTTCAGAGCCCCTGGTCTGCAGCACGGGCTTTGAAATATGAAGATGTCTCATTTTGCTAAAATAGCCGTCATTTTTGTTGTTGTTCTTATCTGCTCTGTGTAGAAACCTTCTGCTCTGGAGACTTCGGCTGATCGGTTACCACTGAAAGCAGCAGCATTCTTCTTCCTAGTCTGGACTGAGACGATAAACATGAAGGGCCACTTGGGACACCAAGTGAGTCGCATACTCCCAAAGATAGGCAAGTTTGTTCTCCAGTAACAATGGCCCCGAGAGCTCAAGGGCTTCAAGAGCCAAGAGCTCAGGGTTGGTGAGCTGTCTCTGTGAGTAAGACTGCTTGCTGCAAAGTGTGAAGACTTGAGTTCGAATCTCCAGTATCCACATTAAAAATAAAGAGTCAGGGTGCCTGTGCATTCACCTATAATCCCGGCACTGGGGCATCAGGGAGTGGGGACAAGAGGATGGCTGGGGTTTGCTGGCTGCAGGCCTAGCTCCAGGCTCAGGGAGAGAGCCTGTCCCAGGGGAAAACGAGTGTGACAGAATGCCTCTGGCCTCCACATATGCACATATGTGACATATACACACATGTGTGAACACATATATATACACAAACACACACATATATACACATACAGAAACACATGTATTCATACACACATATATACACATACAGAAAGACATGTATTTATACACAAAAACACACATACAGAAACACATGTGTACCTATACACATATATACACACACATATATGCAAACACACACACACACGCATGATCCCCCAAGTGCATCCAAAGATAAGCTTATTTTCCACATGCATTCCTACCTGAAACCTGCCTCTGCTCAGAAGAGAAAGAGCCAACAGGATGCTGTTCGCATCCATTTAGAGAGCATTGATGGATTCCCTCAGGTACCTTAGAAGCAATTCAGCATTTCCATTAATATCAGTTAGTTAGTGGCCTTAATATTTGCCAGGCACCACTCTGAGCCAGGCGCTGTGCTGGCTGCTGTGGGTCTGATCAACACAGAGGGACTTGGTGCCTGGCTCCCTGGGGCCTGGGATCTGTGCAGAGTCGGATGCTGATGATGTGAAGCTGTGCCAACAGCAATATGTGCAATGAGAGAAGCTGCAAGGGAGGGAGGTGGGACTCACGTCAGACCGTGTGAGGCAGCTTTCGTTGCCCAATTGACGCGATGTAGACTCTCTTGGGAAGGGACTCTTGAGGAGAGGTGGTCTACCCTGGGTTGACCTGGAAAGATGTCTACAGAGGATCGTCTTAATTGAGATCCCTGATGTGGGAAGACCCCACCCACTATGGCACCAAGCCCTAGCGGGACATCTGATGTGTCGAGGAATGGAGAGACAGAGCTGGGCACGAGCAAGCAGCTGAGTGTGCACGCATGCCTCTCTCGCTGCTCCTGACTGTGGCTGTGGCGTGACCAGCACCTGTCTCAGGCTCCAGCTGTGACTTTCCCTTAGAGGTAGACTGTAGCCTGGAATCATGAGCTAAAACAAACCCTTTCTTCCCTAAGTGGCTTGTTGTCGGGGTATTTCACCACAGTAAGGAAGGGGAACTAGAACAGACAGGAGCTCGGTGCAGGAGAAACCCAAGCAAGGGAGTGGGAGCCGGCCCCACAGCTGAGTCACGAATGGCCCACAGAGGCTGTGTGAAAGCTTATTCCCTGACTAGTAGGAGGAGGTGGGAATAGCAGGGGACATTTAGGTCTTTTGAAGTGCACCCTTAAAGGAGATACTGGCATTCCAGAGACTCTCTGGTGGCCAGGAAGGGCACAGACTCCATGTGTGAGGTGATGGCTGAAACCTATGAACTCAGGAGCCAGCTTTTACTCCTTATCGTTTGATTATTTCAGGGAAGTTGGCTACATTGCTCCAGTCAAGAGGTGGCTGTGCCCACACTTGGGACAGGGTCTGAGGGAGTTCTGTATGGCTGGAGAGAAAGCAGCCTCAGGCTTGCCTCTGCCCATGAAGAGCATGGCTCTGAGCTCTGTGGGGAGTTTAATGGTAGCCCTGCTGGGCTCAGGAAAGCTGTGTGATCCTTGCCAACACACATCCAGGGCTCTGGGTCTTACTGTTGTCATTCACCCTTGCCACCCTGAGCCTGGCCTCAGTAGAGCTGAGACCACAGAATCTCCACTATGCTTGCCACCTCCGTGGACAGTCCTGTGCCTGTATGTAACTGGGGAAAAAAAAAATCTGTCCTTACCAGAGATGTTAGGGCCTATGATTGACAGTCTGGGCTCAGCCACCTGCCTCCACTAGGCCACTTACAGAGAAAATCAGGACAACAGGCTGCCGTGAATGCACTGAGACAAGTTGGAGACCTCCTGAAACAGGGACTGGCCTGGCTCCAAGGAGCCCGACGACCCTAACCAGCAGGAAGCAGCTAAGAGAACTGCGCCTCCTCTCCCACTAACCCTTTCTCTCTCCTACCTGGTGTTGGGGTGTTGGAAGGGATTGGGGTGGAGTAGGGAGAAAGAGATATAAGAAACGTAAATAAAAGTTTTTTAAAAGTATGCCAACAAAAGCAGAAAGTGGAGATACACTCAACATAGGCACACTGACACACACAGAAGTTCCGTGACGCCCAATCCCCACCCCCAGACCCTCAAGGCTGTCTTCAGAGTCCTGATATAAGTGGTATATGTACCTCTACAGTCCTGGTCAAGATGTGGCCCAACCCATCGCTAAGTCATCACTGTCTCAGCTTCAGTCTCTCCTGCACGGTGGTGTAACGAGTTGTCAGACTGTGTGGAATCTCTTCCCAGGAGGCGAGTTTCTGCTCTGCTGACACCGGCCTCAGCCTTTTCCCTCGTATTCCCCAGGTAAGATTTCTGGGGGAAACTCCTGGTTTCTTAGGTCTGTTATTTCAATAGTCTAACAGTCACGGGAGGTAGAAACTGGTCAGGCAGTTTTAAGGAAAGGGGGACCCAAAAACAAGACAGTCTTGGAGCCAAGCCTTATCTGTGTCCAGAAGCTGAAACTGTCCTTGGTCCTCTGTCCTGGCCAGAGGCCAGTGAGGCCGGAAGCTTTTTGAATTCTGCCTGCTGTTAGGTTTCTGGCCTTTTTACACACTCTAAATGAACTCCACCATCCAGAAATGGTACGGGGGGTGGAGGGAGGGATGACCAAAACAGAGCTGAGTGAACATCCCACGGCTGGTGTAAGGGTTGTCCCAGCAGAAGCACTTGGCAGTCGGGAGCCAAGGAACACCACAAAGACACCACACAGCAGTCATCACACAGGAGATCTGCGGGGAGGAGAGCAGAGTGGCGGCTCCCTCCAACGGGGAACAGGAACAGAAGAGGGCTGGGTGCGGGGGAAGGCTTCTGTGGGCTCTTGGTCATGTGCACAGTGAGTCGGTGGAAAAGTACAGCCAGGCTAGAAGCATCGCTCGGCTCTTCACCCTGAAACGGTGTTTGGTCGCTAATGTGGGCCACAGGGCGGGGATTTCCAAGTCCTGAGCTCAGGGGCAGGCCCGGGACAGGATGATCCACTGCCTGTCACCCTGGGACTAAGAAACCAGACTTAGAGCTCACCCCTGCCTTGCCCAGCAAAGCCTAACTCCTGCCTCGGGACTATTCTAGCTATTTTTTATTCTGTTGCTGTGGTAAAACACCCAGGCAAAAGTCAGCTTAGGGGAGGAAGGGTTTGTTTTAGCTCACAGGTCCAGGGCCCCCTGCACCACCATGAAGAGGTCGAGGCAGGAACACAGCTTGCAACATCACACCCGCAGTCAAGAACAGAGAGAAACGCGTGCACACTCACTTGTTTGCTCGTGCCCAGCTCCATTTCTCCACTCTGACAGAGTTCAGAGTCCCCTGCCTAAGGACTGATGCCACCCATGGTGGGCTGGGTCCTCCTGCGTCAATTAACACACTCTCACAGGCCAAACCCAGTGTAAACAGTCCCTCACAGACACTCTCCTGCCAGGGGATTCTATGTCGTGTCCGGACCATCACAGGGGCCCTCGCTGGTGACTCATAGTGGGGCTCCTGCCATGCAGGGGCGGGGCTTGCTCCCACCTCTCAGCCTCTCAGCCTCTCAGCCTCTCAGCCCTGCTAAACTGCTTTCTGAACACTCACCCTCCCACCCTGTAGTCCTGAAATTCATTTTTCAAATTCATGAGGTAAAGACACGGGTCAAACGTGGCTTTGATGGTGGCCCCTGCTCTTCCACCCTCCTGGTCTATTTATTGCCCACGTGAAACAATAAAGCTGCCACTCCCAATGCAAGGGTCTTTATCCACTATCAAGACAGCCAAAGGGAGGGGAACAGCTCTCCAGGAAAATCAGCATTCCTGTCAGGGAATGTGGGAGCTGAAATCATACGTGCAATTACTCATGCACATCAAATCCTGGGTAATTTTTCTTTTTGTTAATTAATAGACGGTAAGGAAATAAGCATTGATTTTAATTAGCACATTTACTGATGCTGTCTCCTGTCCACGGGCACGGACACATGTGTCCCCTTTGGGGCTGTGGCTTCGAACTTGGGGCTGCCCCGTGTCCCATCACCCTGGTCATTTCTCAGAGAGCACGCCATTCAAAGACTCCCACAACAACGGCGAACCTCTTCCCAGGAGCCCGTCTTGAGAAGCGCTCCCACTCATTGCCCACCCATTGTTACTGTGAATGGAAAGCTCCAACCGTTCCCCCAAGTCCCTGGTCCCAAATGCTCCTCACCTGCTGGAACAGCCTCATCCTGCAGGGCGCCAGCCGCCGGCATCAGCCTGCTTTATGCTTCTGCAAACCCAATAGGGGAACAGTGCCTAATTCTATTCTAATTTGCATTTCCGTGATTACCGACCACGCAATTATTTTCAGATGGGGCTAAAGCAGCGAGTGGTTCCCAATGAGAAGCAATCCCTCCCCCCCCCCCGACATCGAGGGACGATTTGGCACTGTCTATAGACATTTGGGGTTGTCACGTGATGTCTGTTGGTTGGAGACCACGGATGCTGCCCAGCATCCCACAGTGCACCTGGCTGAGATGGTCCTCAGTGCCAGAGAAGAGAATCCCCAGATCCCCAAACTGCGCTTGACAAACACTGTCATCGTATCCAAACCACAACACTGAGGCGCATCACTTTGAAATAGTCTCTGGGGTTATTATCAAAAAGGGTCACGAGGAAGCATTTCTCAACCAAACCTCCTCTTTTGTACACATGCTCTGGAGCACTTCTCTCCCATGCTGGGCCAAGGGGACATCCCATCATGGCAAGGAGCAATATGGCTGCCCGCTGTGTGTTGATACGGCATGAAACAGCCGTTGACATCTTCAAGTGGAGATTACCTTGGACCAGTCGCCATGGCAACAAGATAAGCTGAAAGATCCAGAGGTAGCCGGGTCTATGGCGATGGGAGCAAAACTACTGATGCTCCCTGGTTGAAAAGGGAAGGGAACGGGGGTCCAGCCACTTCTCCTTCCTGCTGTCTCACAGCTGCAAGGTATCATGGGAGATGCCAGGGTACACAGGGCACGGAACAGTGACTGAGCTGGGGACTCCATGCTGCAGCTCCTATGAGGTTGTCAGCGACGCTGGGATGAAACTTTGCCATGAGACAGCTGCTTTGGGGTCTCCTGTGTTCCGGTCAGTCAGCCCTCACTCACTCTCTGTAAGGGAGCTCCACTTGGTGCCTCGTGCTGGACTTTGGTGGAACCATTGCTTTGGTCAGGGGTGAGTAGGCATCTGGTCACATCTTCGAGGGAAAAGTTCATCCAATAATGGGTGATTGATAATGCCGTCCTTGTGCGGTAGGAACCTGTGAATTACAGCGAGTAGGACCACACATGGCTCCAGTTGCCTTCCTGGCCCTTCCTGGCCCTCCTCCTCCCTATGGTGAGTGGGTTCCTTAACTGCACCCCCTCAGACACCCTTTTACTCTCTTTAATTCTCTGGCAGATTTTCCATAGCGCCGACTCAATTATTTAACTTTTCGGCGGCGTAATGAAAATCTATTCCCCTCCAATTTCCCCCAAACATTTTAAGCACAAGAATTAAACTGTTCAGGAAATACATATTTATGAATATTACTCCCAACCCCTGATTCTCTGAAAATTATGAAGGCAAACGATGGACCAACCCAACAACAACAACAACAAAATGAATCTTGAAAACAAATTTCATTGCAGAAAAAAATTCCCTAAGATTAACGTCTATGAACATGAACCTGGAAAGGGCCTCATCTTCCTTGGTTCCTTTTAATAGAATCCCACAAATAATCAAAAGAACAAACATTAATAAAGGAACAATAATGAGCCAAAATATTTGTTCCTCCACACGCTTTGTTAATAATTCCCACACAGACGCCAAAACCCATCTTTCAGCGACAGCCCAATAAAAGGAGACAGCTGGTGAGAATTTAATATGGCTCCTGCCTTTGCTCCCTTTGAGGGCGTGAGGGAAGCATCAGTAAAAGAAAGTTGGAGTGGGAATGGAGGTGGGTCTTCCCCGGATGTAGCTGGCTTGCACCACCATGCCATAGCTAGAGAGCACAGAAGAAGATCGCCTCAGTCTGTGTCACCAGGCTCTGGTCTCCACCCTACAGTCTGAGCTGAGACAGTCAGTGAAATAATGAACCAGGGACCAGGGCTCATCAGATGATGCAGTTAGAAAAGTGCTTGTCACTCAAGCATGGGGACGTGGACTTAAATCCTCCAGATGTGCTCCTGTGGACCTGAAACCCCTGTGCTGGGGCTGATCCTCCCGGCTCACTGGCCAGCCAGTTTAGCTAAAATGGCAAAAGCCAGATTGAGTGAGAGACGCCGTCTCAGAAAACAAGGTACAGACCTCCAACCTACACACACACACACACACGCACACGCACACGCACACGCACACACACGGTCACACATACATACACACATACAGATAGAACCACGAGCCTGAGTTGGGTGAGGCTCAGGATATAGTAGCCTCCCTGCATTAAGCTATTTTTGTGGCTGTAACAAAATACCCAAGGCTAGATACTTTACAGAAAAAGAAAAGGGGGGGGGGATTTGAATAGCTCACAGGTTTAAAGTCTAAGACTGGGAGGCTCAATCTGTTTGTCCTTTGGCTGCATCACAATACAGAAAAGAATAACGAAAACCAAAGAACCCAGCTGTTTGCAGAAGGGCTCAGGCACAGGGGTGGCCTAACTGCATAACAAGCCCTTCTCAGAAGAACTAACCAGCATCCCTAGAGAGCTCATTAATCTCCCTCAGGGATCTGCACTCCAAGGCATTGCCTGCATTGCCTGCCATCACCCCCATCACCTGGTCCTTGTAGCCCCAAAGTTTCTGCCACGCAGGGAGCTAAGGCCTCTGCGCCCCAGGGACTCAGCCACATCTTAACCTTCTACTCTCAAGTCCTGGTCACACATGTATGTAACGTTTCAGTTATTAAGCTCTACCCGATCAGAGAAGAACGTTCCGGAATCGCTAGAATACTTCCTCTTCATTGATTTCACAAATACCTCAGAAAGGGCTAAGTTAGTGGTGCAAAAGCCTCATCTCCATGCATGGATTCATGGTGGGCTGTGCATTTCCTTAACCACTTGATTTTGGCCTTCGCCAGATGTCACATTTCAGGCAATGAGTGGTTAGCAGATGTGATAGTTAATTTTTGTGTCAATTTGCAACAACCAAGGATCACTTGGAAACACAGCCTCAGCTGAGGAATTATCTAGGTCAGGTTGGCCAATGGACACGTCCGTATGGGGCTGTCTTGACTGTTGATTGACAGCCCACTGTGGGTGGCGCTGGACACTGAAGAAAGCTGAGAGCAGAGCAGGCAGGTAGCATGAACGTGCTTGTTTCCCTCTGCTGCTGACCCATGAGATTATGTGATTAGCTGTTTAATTTCTCACCTTGACTTCCTCTGTAAGACTGTAACCTAGAATGTTCAGCTAAAACACCTCAAAGACATGTGAACCCCAAAGAGATATTTGCTTCCATGTACCAGTGGATTTGGAATGACTTGTCATACAGCACTAGCTGACTAATACACATCCATATCAGCGTAGAGGGGGCAAAGGTGAACACATTTAAGAAACGGCAATTCCAGGATTTAAGGAGGTCACATCAGAGTAAAGGGGAAACTGTGTAAGAAAATGAGTAATCTTAAAATGGGCGCTCTGACAAGGGTTTGCTCCAGCACTGGGAAGAACCAGAGACAATCTGCATCTTTTATTTTAAACCGTTCCTTGATTCGTTGTGAATTTCACATCATGCACCACAATCCCACTCCTTTCCCTGCCCCTCTATATCTGCCCTCCACCCTTGCAACCTCCTCCCCAAAAGAAAACAAAAATAAAATAAAATAAAATAAAATAAAATAAAATAAAATAAAATAAAATAAACCTCACCATGGAAGCTGTGATGTGTCACATATGCCGCTCTTTGCTCAAACAGCTTTTCTTGCAAATGTTCATTGCAGTGAGTCATTGGTCTGGCTCAAGGCAGCTGGCTTCTTCTGCACCATCAGTACTGAATATCCTCTTGAATATCCTGTTGTTGCCCTGTGTCATGAACATCCTGCAGCTTTGGTCTGCAGGACTAGCTCCTTCAAACGCTCCAGCAGTTTGTAGATGGGGTAAATGTTGGGGTGGTCCAACTCAAAGCCGTGGATCTGGGCCTGGGTGCTAGCTGAGTTGGTCAGCCCGCCAGCTCTCCTGCACCCACACCACCAGGGTGAGGTGAAGGGCCTGCTCTCCAGAGTGCTGCAGCAAGCGAGGGGCAGGGCCGGCACTGCACAGCCCTCAGACCTGAGCATGGCACCAGGCAGCAGCCCAGACCAGGGACATCCCGACAGCCTTTGGGGCAAGATGGGCCATGGAAGACACAGACCCTGACATGGCCCTCGGCACCAGCATGGGCCACAGGCGCCTCACATCGGGCTGTTCCCCTCCACCCTCGTATCTCCAGTTCTGCCTCCCTTCATAAGGCACAAACGGTTCTGCTCCTCTTTCTCCCCCACCTCTCCATCACGTTTGCTCGTAGCGCACCATGAGGTGGCAGGAGGGCCTCCCTTGTCTGCATCTTTTTATCAGTGAGTATTTCTGATGGAGGGTGCTATATACTAGGAATGGAAAGAAACTCAGGTTAGCCAGAGTGGGCAAAAGCACGTTAAGCAAAGAAGAAAGGGGTCAGCCAGGGTCCTCTGGCTATTTCGGTGTAGCTAAATCATGGGTCACTAGGGTCAACTGATAGAAGAACGGAGCCAGAGTACGATTCCTCTTTCAACAGAGCAGTCAGGGCAGGGCTGGAAAGATGGGTTAACAGCTGAGACCACCCGAGTTTGGTTCCAGCACTCACAACAGGCAGCTCTAAGAGGGCCAGCTCTGCCTTCTGGACTCTGCAAGCACCTGCTCTCACGTGCACAAACCCACACACAGACAGGTGTGTACACTTAATGAAAATAAGGAAGAAAAAAAAGCTAGGCGTGGTAGTATACGCCTTTAATCCCAGCACTCCGGGAGACAGAAATGGGTGGATCTCTGTGATTTTGAGGCCAGCCTGGTCTATGAAGGCTACACAGAGAAACCCTGCCTCAAAAAAAAAAAAAAACAAAAAAACAAAAAAACAAAAAAAAAACAAAAACAAAAAAAACATAAACAAATAGTTACCCTCAATATTCACATGATAGGATCTTACACAAACTTCAAAAATGATTGGAGAGAGACACTGAAATCATGAAGAAATTAACCGGAAAAAAATAATAATAAACGAAAACACAATCTTAGAAGGTTCTGGAGCTGCTACCGGAGGCTTGATTTGCAGGTCATTCTTGAAAGAGCCAGACCAATGGTGAAGGAAGCAGAGCATATCATCCAGACTGACTAAAGTCAAACAACAACAACGAAAAGTAAGAGAAAAAGAACAGCATCCAGACCTGGAGACCCAAAGCCCATCTACCCAGCTTCTCAGAAGGCTGAGGTGAGAGTATGGTAAGTTCAAGCCTGAGCTACTGAGTGAATTCAAAGTCAGTTTGGGCAAATCAGTAAGACATTTTCAGGAAATCAAAAGTCAAAACAGGGCTAAGGGGTGGCTCAGTGGTAGAGCACCTGCCTAGAGTCCCCCAGTGAGGGGCTGGAGTGTGGCTCAGTGGTAGAGCTCCTGCCTAGAATCCCCCAGTGAGGGGCTGGGGTGTGGCTCAGTGGTAGAGCACCTGCCTAGAATCCCCAGTGAGGGTTTGGGGTGTGGCTTATCAATAGAGCACTTGCCTAGCACATTCTAGGCCCTGTTCCATCCCCAGTATCTTTGTTCGCTGGTCTCCCACTGTAGGCAGAAAGGATGAAAACGGTATCTCTAAAGACTAGAATGCGGCCCCAGGCCCTGCCACCGCTCTGCTTTCTCTTTGTAAAAACTTTAAAAACAGAAAGAATTCAATATGCCAGTTTTGATATGGTGACTGCAGTATGTTAGAGACAAAATTGAAGAGTCCTCATTTTCTTTTTCTTTCACTTAGCTTACACTTAAAATTCACAGTTGTCTGTGCTTTCCACCCTTGGACATGGTCTGTTCTGAGCCCATACTAAACAGTGGTCAAGGATAGCAACCACTCTAACTGACACAATTAACGCTTTAGCACAAAAAAAAAAAAGTCTATTATGCTTCAGTGGTCTAAGTCTTCCCAGCAGTGGCAACACAGAGGGAAAGGCAATTGTCATAGCCGCCCACATCACACCAGCCCAGAGGTGAGGCTGCTTGATGTACAGCTGAAGGCTTTTAAATCGTTCTAATTTAAAAATCATAAGCACATTTACCTGAGGGCTAGGGAGATGGGGAGAAGCAGGTCCCTGAGATTCGCTGGCCAGCCAGCCTAGGCAATGGCTGACCAGTGAGAGACCCTGTCTCAAAGAATGCGGCAAAGACACTGATGTCGACATCTGTCCTCCACATGCGCATCCACAGAAACACGCACATAATAGCACACACACGTGAACATGCAAACATTTAAATAATATTCTTACTGGAGATTTTCTTACTGAAGTGAAGTGTATGCCATGTGCATTCTAGCCATTTGCATACATAGTTTACACAAATGAGGCTATGGGATTTGTGGTAATATTGTGAAAAATATTGGTTTTACTTAATACCTTGCTCATTAAAAATGTTGCTTTAACTGTTCTAGAGCAACATTTAATTATTAAAAATATGTGTGGTGGCGGTGTGTGTGTGTGTGTGTGTGTGTGTGTGTGTAATTGTGCATATGAAAGTGGGCAAGCAAGCTCTAGTTAGAAATATGGAGGAAGTTGGGTTTGGTGGTGCTCACCTTTTATCCAAGCACTCAGGAGCAAAGGCAGATGGATATTTGTGAGTTCAAGACCAGTCTGGTTTTAAATGATGAGTTCCAGGCCAACCAGGGATACATAGACCTTTTCTGAAGGAGGAGGAGAAGAATAAGGATGAGGAGCAGGAGAAGGAGGAGTAGGAGGAGGAGGAGGAGGAAGATCAGGAAAAGGAGGAGCAGGGAGAGGAAGAGGAGGAGGACAAGAAGTAGGAGAAAAAAGAAAGAAGATAAGGATTGCAAAAGAAACTCCCAAGAGTGGGAGTTGTTCCCAGCAGGCCATCCAACTGTCCTGGTGCCACAGCAGACTCTGGACAAAGGCCAGGACCATTGCTACGAGACTCTTAGTTCCCTCGGATATCACGGGACAAGCCAATGAAGGGCTCACAGTATTTGTGTCTCACTGGGACCACTAGAGAGATGATCAAATGGTGTTCACGCACCGCCAGCCAGTTGCGGGGATTGAAGCCATCCCTGACTTGTGTTTTGTTACCTGCTGACCTTCTGTTAGTCACCTCATCTGCATTGCTAGCCTCCACCTTTGAGGTGGCTCAAACGCCATCAATTATACAGAGCACTGTCCTCACTGCCATGAAGTAACCATAGTCACTAGTCAGCTCTTTGTGGGATGGCCCTGGGTCTCCTTCTTGAAACGGAGGCGGGGGAGGCTTGCCCAGAAACTGTCTTTACTGACTCTATTGCAGTTAGTGTCACTAAAAGCAAACACAATGGTACCTGACACATGTTCGTCAGGGGCTTCCACCACCAGCCTTGCTTCTCTCTTCTCATCCCTAGGTTTCCTGGCCCCATTCTTCTAAGCCTGAAGGACTGCTGTGTGGCAGTTTCCTCACAGATTGAAACATAGAATCCTAAAGGAAGACTCAGTAAGACAGGAAGTGAAAAACTCAAAAGGCTTCAGGAACTTCCTGAAACTGACCAGATTCACTGAGCCGCTCCCTATATGAGCAATAAAGACAGCTGAGAGTCACTTTCAGACAGACTGAGCTGCTTGGAAGAGGCTCAGACGGAGCAGCCTGGAGGAATCGGAGACCGGATGAACTGCCTAGAAGAGGCAAAGACTAGCCAAGCTATCTAGAAGAGGCTGAACCACCTGGAAAGGACACCCTCCAGCCCGTTGACCTACCTGCAGGCTGTGCAGTGTAGGGTAAAAGGTCCAAGCCCCCTTCCAGTTCTTAAAACCTACCAAAACCAATCACTGAGCATGAAAACCCACAAATCCCTAGATTTGGCGTGAAATCACCAGTCCCTGCCCTGGAAATTTCCACCCTAGAAAACACCTTCCCCAAGAAACCCTATATCAGCCTGTCTTCTGCAACACCTACAATGAGGAAGCTTTTCAATGTGCTCCAGGTTTCTAGCTCTCTGAGCTGTCACTCATCCATCTGGGGTGGGCTTTCATGATACAGCTCTCTTTACATCATTTCTGCTCCTGTAAGTGATTTCTCACCCATATGCCTGTAAGTAACCCCCATAAAATCCACTGTTTCACCCAGCCGGACTTGGGTGATTTCTGTACTTTGGTTTGCTGTCAGCTCCTTCTCTGAGGTCACTTCTCCCCAGGAATAGTGTCATACAATGAACAGTGGGTTAGGGAAACTTAGGCAGGTAGAGAAAGAAAGGACACTCTCCTTTAAAAGGACTGTAAGACCTGGGGTCTCACAGCTCAGGAGTTTAAGATCGCGCCCTTCCCAGAAACTCCCCCAGACCAAGACTCGTTGCAAAAGCAAGAGGTTTATTAACCATTGCGCAATGGGGTCACCCCTGCTGGTCAGCAAAGAGTGGCACCAGGAGACAAAGGCCTTTAGGTTTTTAAAAGAAGAATTGCGGGAAATTTGAAGTTGCAGTCTTGGCAATTTAGGATTGGACAAGGAAGCTATAAAGTAAGATAATTGGTTAGTCTTAGGTGCTCAAGCTTGGCCAGTCCTGCCAAGTGTGGATGCAGCTGCAATTGAAGGTGGGGGTGGTTAGCTCATCTTGAAGATTAGGGGCTACAGACTTTTGGCTGGAGGTCAAAAGCTATTCAGAAGAAGTCTAGGTTTGTTGCTAAGAAATGCTATCTCAAAGATAGGAGTTTTTCTTTTTGCTGAGTGAAGGTCATTGCTTGCTTGACTTTTTTTCTATCTGTCCTCATAGATAAGGTCACATTTTTCCATTCTCTGGAAAGGTACTAAGAGGCTTTAGCTTAACCTGAACCTAAAACTCAAAACTATAGGCTTTAGAAGACATACAGGTTACAAAGTTAGTCTAACCCTTTCAGGACCACTTCTTGTTCCTAGAGGGCTCCGCAAACCGCAAACCACAGGAAGAGCCCATCTGATGGATGGTATCAGGAAGGAACCAATGAGAGAAAAGGGGAAGGATAGGCTTATTTGGGCTTATGGCTATAAGGCTACAGTTTGTCGTGATAGTTCCCATCTGCTGCCATGATTTGTGGTGTGTCTTGCTATATCTCAGTAGATTGTGAACAGTCAAGAAGCTGGGCTGTGTGAAAGCCCCTAAGGCCCTCCCCCAGTTAACTGATTTCCTCCAGCAAGGCTCTATCCTCCTATACTTTCTATACCTTTCCAACAAGAGCCACCAGATGAAGACTAAGTATCCAAAGTATTTTCAGCCTGCGGAGGGCAGTTCATGTTTAAACCATAGTACACAGCACCAGTAAATCTTGAGGACAGACGCTGAGTGGAATAAACCAGTCACCAAAGCACAAATAATATGTGGTCCCACTTCTGTGAGGTCCCTTGAATAGTCAAATTCCTGTAGAGAGAGAGAATAGCATGGGTGGCGATTATCACAGTTACTTTATCTGTCAACTTGACACAACCCAGAATCACTCAGGGAGAGGGCCTCAACTGAGCGATTAAGCTCAATCAGGTTGGTCTGTGGGGATGTCTTTATGGGAGGACCCAGCCCACCGGGGGTGGCATCATTCCCTAGGCAGGGCTTCTGGACGACATGAGAGAACAGCAAGCAGGCAAGTGAGGAGCCATGCGTTCGTTCCCCCTGCCCTTGACTGTGAATATGACGCTTTAAGTTCACCCTCATGTTTGTCCTCACAAACATGGTCAAGGCATTTTACCACAGCAACAGAGCTGAAACCAAGGTTGCATAGAGAGAAAGGAGAGAGTTAATTGGGAGAGAGCATTCCCCTTAATTTGTGGAATGGTGGTGATGCTTTTACAACACTGCCAACTGCTTAAAGCCACTCAAATTCTTGCTTTAAAATGGTTACCATGGTAAGTTTACATTGCATATAAATTAGCACAATGACATAGTTCACGGTAGTTGTGTGTGAGAAGGCTCTGGGTGTAGGAAGAACGGAGTCTCATTATAACCCTTGTGATACTATTTGATTTTAAAACTGCACATAATGCTTTGATAAATGTTTTAAATTTTAAAAACCAAGCAGAATAAGTGATACCTTTTAGCTGGAAGGAAAGTAAATCTTTATGAAAATGCACCCTTTCATCTCTTCTCTCTGTCTGTCATCTTGACAGCACAAGAAATAATGAAAAACTCTTCCCTGAAAGCAGCGGTGTCAGGGAGAGCCTGAGAATGGAGTGGGTGGGCCAGCACACCGGGGGTCTCTGTCTCCTGGAGAGAGAATGCTCTGCTCTGCATTGTTCAAAACCTGCCTGTAGGTGTGTCTTATTTGCATTTACACTTTTGCAGGGTGGAGTGGAAGCATTGCCTCTTTTCTCTTCATTTTAAAAGCAGGAAAGCTGAAGCATAAAGAGAATGGTTAGATGACCCAGAGTAGAAGAATTCTCAACCCAGTAATCTACGCTACCCCAAGACTTCACAAAAGACCAAATGAGTGGACCCCCTGTCCGTGGGTCTCCAACACACACCTTGGCTGCAAAGGAACGATTAACAAATTGCCTTGTCTGGTATTTACCTACCATCTACGTGTTATTGGTTATCTACGTACCAATCTACAATCTGTCTGTGTACCCATTTATCATTATCTATCCATCTATATGCTTATCGTATTTATCATTTACCTATCTGCTGTTTGTCCATTTATCAATCATCTTTCCATTACATATTTATTAGTCTACCATCATCTATCATTTATCTATTTATCTATCAATATATATGTGCCTATGTATATCTTTATATATCAAGACATCAGCTATCCATTTATCATTGATCTCTCTATAATTGCTTCAAGAAGTATCACCTATCTGTCCACCTATTTATCCATTTATCAACTGCCATTTATCTACTGTATTTCTATCATCTGTATATTAATTTATCACGGATCTGTCCATAAATTCATGTGTTAATTACCTAATTAGCTATCTTCCTGTCATCTCTCACTTGTCTTTCTGCTATCTTCCTATCATCTATGACTGATGTATTGTCTGTCTGCCTATCATGTGTCTAGCTATAGAGAGACCAGACTTAACCATCAGCCAAGGCGGCACTAACTTTTCTTGTCCTGTGTTAGATTCGTGTGCTTGGAACAGAATCCCCTGGGGTTAGCTTATCAGCCATCATCAGTGGCTCGTTCACATGTCGTCTGCAATACTAACTGCCACTTCTCCTTCCAGGAGACCTGCTGATGGGATGAAGGCAATGGCGGCAATGAGAAGCCAGTGTGACTCCATCCTAGGAAGTGGTTTTGATCCTCAGAGCAGCTGCTTCAGCCCATCACCATGAATGGGCAAAGGAACACAGCCTTGTTGGCTCTATAAATGCATAGAACTCCCAGATCACTACCAGGTTCATCAGGGTATCAAAACCCCCATTGAGGAGCTTGACTCTTACACGGGGAACATTTCAGTAAAGATTCTGTTAGAAGAACCTGATGCTCAGTGCCCTCTGAAGTGATAGAAACACAAATTCCATGAAATAAATATACAACTGTTGTGGGTTCTGTGTTTGTAGGTGTCATTATTTTGGCAACCGACACTTATGATTGCAATAAAAAAGAGAGAGAGAGAGAGAAATAATGTCTGGATGGGGTCATGATGCCTGTAAACCCATCACTCAGGAGGCTGAGGCAGAAGGATCACTGCAAGTCAGTGGCCAGCACTGGCTACATAATGAGATTCTATCTCAAAGGAGAAAGAGAAAAAAAATATTTGAAAACACTTGACTAACCATAGAATTTTCCTCTCGGTCTATGTCTTGGTGATGTTCCAACATACAAAGGACTCAGCCTCTTCTGATTGGCTGAGCTCCTGTTCTGCTTTTCTCTAATGTGAGCCTTTACAAAAAAAAAAAAAAAAAAATCACTCAGTTTCAGTTTTATGTATGTTTTTACACCAAGTATGGGCTACTGCGGAAGATGCCTGGCTGTGTCCACTCATGGATGCTTCTGCCCTCATCTCTGTTTTCATTTGCTTTACCATTTCCAAGGTCAAGAGATGCTCCTTATTAGAAAAAAAAAAATTCAATCATTCCAATGTCAGTTGGATTTTCTTTTTCATCTGATTTGTACAGCCAGAGCCTCTGAAGCCCCACCCACTGAAAGAAAACCATGTAAGATCATCATTATATTCATTAAAAATTCAGTTTAAAAACACAACTTAAAAAAACTGGGTTAATTCCTCTGGGTGGTGAAGGAGTACATGATCAAGGTGGAAATGTCATTCTGACCAAAGCAAAACATCTACAGAACAAAAGTGCACTTGGGGCCAGTTGTGCTGGGTATGATATAGTTTCTGATGACAAAGCAATATCCTACCATTAAATAAAGCTGTACATACCGCAGTCTAAACAAAGAGTGAGCTGTGATTAGTTACTAGACAATGATGGTGCAATCGCTTCATTATCATGTGTGAGCACATCTGTGTGGATGTGGTGTGGGTGACTGTGATATAAGAGCATGTGTGTGTGCTCACAGAGGCCAGAGGAGGAAGCTGGGTACCCTTCTCTATTACTCTCTGCCTTATTCCTTTAAGACAGGATCTTCCACCGACCTTGGAGCCAGGGCAGTGGCCAGAGAGCCCTAGAAATTCATTCTCCTGTCTCTGCCCCATACCAGTGTTTAACACAGATGCTAGGATCTCAATGTGCAGTAGGCACAGTTACCCACTGAGCTACCTCTCCAGTCCCCCCCAAAAAAAATTTAATGACTAGTACTTTCTCCCTTAGTTTCCTATCATCAAAACATTTAGAAATATTTGAATCTTGAAATACCTTTATTAAAATGAAGCAGCCTGAGATCATGCTGGGTGTTCTTTTATTTTTATTTTATTTTAGTCAATGAAGCATCTGAATTGTAGACACATTATTTTTTTTTCAAATCAGCTATAAATTTTTAATTAAGGTAATCAAGGAGTTTCAAAAGACCTGCAATGCTTGACGATCCTGCCACAGCACAATTATTGGGAATAAGGGCTGCAATCAAGAAGGCATTGAAATTTGTCCTTACGAAAGCCAGCCAGGAAGTAAACAACTTAAATGGCATAAGCACAAACCATGTGCAAGATTTAATTTTAAACTTTGAAGACTGTGAATGGGAATATCCAAAGTTGGGGGGGGGGCTTTTGATACAGTTCTTATTCAGGATTTGATAAGTTTATACAAGTCCCTATAATTTCCTAGCATGCTTGATTAGTGAGCACTCCGAAGGATCTCAAATATGGAAAGCTTATTTCACAGATTTTGACTCATAAGAATGTTTGTCGACAGAAGGTAATCAGGAAAGGAAAAGACAAAATCCATTTTTCATAACAACTTAGACTGAAAAAAGTGTTTATCCATTGTAACAATTTTACAGTGTTAACATTGGGTCCTGGCTTCCATTAATCACAGCTGCTGTGAGTTTAACAGACACCTCAATATCTGTAGAGAAGTGTTTTTACAACTTAAAATATTATGATTGATGAAGAAGAATCAATTGAAAGTGTCAAGGTTTTCAAATTCAGTAACCATAATAGTCACTTTGACAAAGATTGCAGGCAATTTGATGAAAAATAACACAGAGCAATATTTTAGAATGTCAAATACTAGTAACACTGTGTAAAAAGTAATAATTATAGAAATTTGGTTTAATATTCCTGTCTTTCTAGATATTAGGGAGACTGAAGCAGTATGATCATGAGTTCTAGGCCAAGCTGGGCAAATTGGTGAGATCCTCTCAAGACAAAAAGTTAAAAGAGACCTGGAACTCTTGGCTCAGTGGTAGAGCACTGGCCTAGAATCCCCCAGTGAGGGGCTGGGGTGTGGCTCAGTGGTAGAGCCCCTGCCTAGAATCCCCCAGTGAGGGGCTGGGGTGTGGCTCAGTGGTAGAGCACTGGCCTAGAATCCCCCAGGGAGGGGCTAGGGTGTGGCTCAGTGATAGAGCTCCTGCCTGGAATGCACAAAGCCCTGTGTTCAATATCTAGTACCCTCCACTACCCTCCAAAAACATATAGCTAGAAAAATAAAACAAATGTGTAAATAGTCATCAAGAACAAATATTCTCACATCATTATACTTTATGATTTTATCAAACCAGCAAACATAAAGGTTTTAAGGTTGTTTTATTTTAACGTATGGTGATTTATGTTTTTAAAATATATTTGAAAAGAACTAATTTTTGGTCTACAAAATAAAGAAACTAGCTTTTCTTTTTTACCAACAACAACAAAAAAAATGCTTTAAAAAATGAACTAGATTTTAGAGTCTCTTTTCAACCCCAAAACTTTGTCTGGTACCATGCCGAAGTTTAAATGACAACCACATCCACAATGGTTGTTCCAGAAGAGACAGCAATATTAGAAAATATGAAATAGTCTTTCAGATAGATTTTTTTGGATCAGAAAAAGCCATTTCATGGTTTGCTCTGATTGCAGCTAAGGTGGCCAGTTCCCAGATAAAATAACTAACACACTTGCTAATGTTATGAACTGCAATTAAGGTCGCCCAACTGTTTTAATTCTGCTTCACGTTCTTTCCAAATATTCATATTCATTCTAAACTCTACTCTCTCTTACTATCAAGAAGAAAGCTAGGGAGGTAGGCAGGGCACAGACCCCAAATTCCAAGCTCAAGAGTCCAAAACAGAATGGCCACCGCTACTTTGGAGCTAGCCTGAGCAACGTAGTGAGACCTTGTCTCAGGGAGGAAGGAGAGGAAACGAAGGGTAGATGAGAAGAGGAAGGGGGAGAGAGAGAGAGAGACGTGATGGGAACAAATGCCCATCATCAGTTAGACAGCCCGCATGGCTATGGATCATCACTAAGATAACTGGCTGTCGCTCTGCAGCCTGTGGCTCAGTATGCCTTCCTCAGACACACAAAGGGCATAACAAGCCCCTTCCCCAAAGACGAGAAGTCTGTGGTTCATGGTAACTCCCACGTGTTCAAAGGAATCTCCTAGTTTAGAGTGTAAATCAACTTTCCCTTTTCTGTGTTCTCTGAAGTGTAGATGTGTGGTCAGGACAGAGGGGCCAGCAGAGACACCAGAGGGCATTTGGTGGGAAAACCCTTCCACAGCCAGGTGATACCGCTGACTTCCCGGGTTGCAAGAGGCTAAGAATTTCTGTTTGGATATCTACCATGGAAGAGCATGATTCTGGAATACAGAACATCGGGCAGGGAGCAGAGCCCTAGGGTCCTTAAGCACCACAAAGAAGGGACATCAGAGACAGCTGCAGGGCATCACAGAATGAGGGTCAGTTCTTGCTCCGTGCTATTCCTGGGGGTGGTGAGTCTGAAGGGACACCCCAGGGATTTCTAGAACACTCTCATAGATCTTGCTGCTTGCTCCCACACAGCAAACTGAGACAAGCTCAGCCTGAGCAGCTGGAGACGACTCAGAGAACAAAGCACAATTAGCCACTGGAGGATGAAGTCAGACAAGGGTACTGCTGGGCAGTCGACTACTGTGAGCTGCTGGCTGAAGGGGACACAGAGCTGGGACAAGAAGCAGGGGGTGGGGAGTAGCGCAGTTGGGGAGCACTTGCTGGTGGCTTAGCCAGGACTCTCCGAGGCCGGCCCCCAGTGACCCTCTCACCCAGCATCCTGGACCTAAAGCTTCCTCAGCCTCTTGAAACAGCTCCACCAGCTGGAGACCAAGCTCAAATGCATGTTGTGGTTCACACTCAAGCCACAACAGCAGGGTGGGAAAGCACGATCTATTTTCCCACGGCTTCTGGCAGGGAATGTTGCAAGGTGGCAATGTGATCAAAGATTAACTAGGCAACAAGGACCAAAACAGACCATTTACCCCCGAACACCTCTGTTCTCCAATCGAAACGTGTTTGCAATCGATGCTTTGGGGTCTGCACCTCTGAAAGCCCCTTTGGTACCCCAGAGAGTTCACACTGCTTTGCCCAGGCTGAGTGACAGTTATTAATGCCATCATGTTGTCATTATGAGCAAGGCCACCCTGAATGTCCTCCAAGAAGGCCTTGGGGATATACACAGTCAGTGTCCTCCGGGGTCTACCCCTGGGTCAGGAGGGCTCTGAGATGCTGTGAGGGTACAGTGGCGAGGGCTGGGGGTGGCTTCTCGTGATGCAGAGTTTGCCGCCACTGTCCTGGCAGGACATGCCAGGTTCCGTTCATGTCCTCTGCCTCGATAACATGCCGCCAAGCTGCCACCTTAATTTGCATATCTGTGATTATTAATGAGGTTGGTCATCTTTCCCTGGGCTTATGCCTGAAAATCAGGCTCAGGTGGAGCTCCGGGCGGGAGTCGGAACAACGGAGATTTACTTCTCTCGTTTCTGGATGCTGGAGGGCTGAAATGAGGGGGAGCGAGGGGATGTAACGTGGGGAGGTTGGGCTGGGTCCCTGGTTCTCCTGTGAAGAGGGAATGCCCTCTGATGTGCCCTCTGCATGGGAAGGGAGCGGGTAGGAAAAGTGGGAGGGACAAAAAGAAGGGAGGGAAAGGAGAGGAAGGGAGGGAGAGAAGATGAAGGGAGGGAGAGATAAAGGGACAGGGGAAGGGAGGGGAAGGAAGAGAAAAGGGGATGGAGGAGAGGAGCATATAGGTACCTCCCCTGTGTTTTCGGAAACAGGGTCCTTCACTGCACTGGCCGGGTCCTTCACTGCACTGGCCGGTTTTATATCAACTTGACACAGACTAGAGTCATTGGAGAAGAAGGAGCCTCAGTTGAGGGAATGCCTCCATGAGATCCAGCAGTAAGGCTCTGTTTCAATTAGTGATTGATGGGGGAGGGCCCATCCCTGGGCTGGTGGTCCTGGGTTCTCTGAGAAAGCAGGCTGAGCCAGCCATGAGGAGCAAGCAAGTAAGCAGCACCTCTCCACAGCCTCTGCATCAGCTCCTGCCACCAGGTTCCAGCCCTGCTTGGGTTCCTGTCCTGACTTCCTCCAGTGATGGACCATGATCTGGAAGTGTGAGTCGAATAAACCCTTTCCTCCTCAGCTTGCTTTTTGGTCATGGTGTTTCATTACGGCAATAAAAACTCTGAGACATTCACTAAGCCAGAGCTCTCTAGTAAGAGCTAGCCAGCTTGTCCCAGAGACCCCCTGTTCCTGCATTTGACTGGACTACAGATGCCGGACCACCTTGGCTCAGTTTTCACATGGGTGCTGGGATTCCAAACTCCAGTCCACACCCATACACCTAACAAGTGCTTTACCCACTGAGCCATCTCAACGGGAGGGGGAGGAGGAAAAGAGGAAGGGTGAGGAAGAGCAAGCATAGATGTCTCTTCTTATGGAGAGCCAGTCCCACCAGGAGGATGCTGACGTCACATCCTAATCACTTCCCCAGGCTCCGTTTTCACATAACACACTGGGGGTCCCAGCTCCAACACAGGAGCCAGGCTGGACACAGCCACCATCAACACCAATACACCCAACCCAGCCCCGAGCACCCCATTTTGACCCCATCTAAAGCTTTCTGATCTTCAGTACAGGGGCCCTGGGGACAGTTTCTGCCTTATTCTTCAGGGACAGGAAGACCCCTGGGCCCACTGGCCAGCCAGCCTGCCCTGCTTGGTGGGTCCCAGGCTCAGTGTAAGGCCTGTCTCCTGTCTCGAAGAAAGCGGTTGGATCCTTAAACCGTGACTGCTCGGGCTGTCATCTGGTTTCCACGTGCGCTCTCACACGCCCTCACCCACAAGTGTACCTGTGGGTGCAAACATTCACACATACTGACAGACACCAATAAAACTCAATAAACCTCACCCCGTCCTAATGGCTCCCTTTGTACCACTTCCTATTTTGAATTTTTTCATTCTTTTTTTTTTTTTTTTTCTCCAAATGTCCCTTTTTCTAATGGCCAGATAAAAGCCAGCCAAACACATTTGTTCTTACTGCCCCGGAACCACTCTGTCACAGCCTCTGCCTACCCCCCTCGTAGACTATACGTGATTTCTTTTATTCCATCCAGGTCGAAATGTGTTTATTTTCTATTGTTACCCAAAAGTCAGCAGAAAGAATTCCTGGGAGAAGAGAGTCTTTAAGCTGCAAATAGGGAAGGTAAGAAATAAAATCTGATGGCTTGTTTTCAAAAGAAATGTACCTTGAGTCAGCTTAGGTCCAACTGAAGGTGAACAAAAACACTCACTCCCCAGTGGCAGCCTGCTAAGTTTGCTCAAAATCTGCTGCCCCCGCCCCCTCCCCCCCACCCCACCCTGCCAAACTAGAGATTTAGAGTAGAAAATTACTGAGAGCCAAGCTTGTCTGCTGACCTTCGATGTGACAAGGTCGTGTGCCTGATAAGCTTTAAAATAAACAGAATCTAAGCATGAAGATGAACCCACACGCTGTCTGTTAGGAAACAGACAAATGTGCGAGGCGGGTGGAAAGGCGGTGGGCAGATGGTGCCCTCCCCATTCCTCCTGCAGTGTGAAAGCGGGAGGAACCTGCCTTGGGCCTGTGAAAACTGCTGTCTGCGCTCAGGTGCCCAGCTTTGCAAAGTCGTAATGTAACGGCCTCCCTTTGGCTCCTCTGTATCCCCAGGGCCCGTGACTTCCAGTGGGAGATGGTCCTCGCTCCCCACAGAGAACAAGATGGAACAAAAACAAACCAGGCTGTCCACCTGGCAGGTGGCGCTCGGCAGCTGCCGTTGGAACAAGGCCAGTGTGTAAAGCTCCTGGACCTGCAGGCTGGAGAGAAAGCTCAGTGGATAAAGTAGCCTCAGGACCGGAGTTCAGATCCCCGGAACCTGACGGCCATGTGGGCACGGCAGCCCACCTGTAACCCAGCAGACAGAGACTAGGCATCCTTGGGACAAGAGGGCCGGCCAGACTAGCTAATGAGTGAGGTCTGGGCTCATCAAGAGACTCGTCTAATGAACTCAGTGGCTGGCTCTCTGATCACCTCCCCCTGAGGAAGGAGCAGCTTTACCAGGCCACAGAGGAAGACGATGCAGCCAGTCCTGATGAGACCTGGTAGGCTAAGGTCAGAGGGAAGGGGGTGAGGACCTTTCCTACCAGTGAACTGGGGGAGGGGCATGGGAGGAGAAGAGGGGGGGAGAGAGGGATTGGGAGGGGGCTATAGCTGGGATACAAGATGAATAAATTATAATAAATTTTTTTAAAAAATAAATTTTTTAAAAAAGAGACCCTGTCTAGAAAACAGAACAGGCTGAAGACACTTGACATCACACAAGTACACACGTATGCATAAGCCCTTGCACACACATGTTCACCTCCACACATGTGAACAAACACAGGAGAATACACACAACGTTTCCAGACACTTGGTAGCCAAGATAAGACCTTTCACACACAGACAACGCGGTGGCCCTGCCCTGTGTCCCCCGCCCCTTCCGCCCCCCAGGGAGCCATGGCATGCCTAGGGTTGGGCTCCTCATGCTCTCCTCATGCAGAGCAAACCGCAAACCTCGTGCAAGCTTTGAAACTGGAGGCGGCTCATTCACCACGCTCACTCCCGAGAGGCAGGAAGGGGGACAGGGCTCTCGAACTCAGTGTAGCCCCGTTCCTCCACCGTGCTCGAGACTGCATGACCCAACGTGGAGAGTTCTAGAACAGGGCATCCGCCACAGCAACACGCGGCCCGTGCAAATGAGGACCCGGCTTTAAAACTGAATTTTAGCCAGATGGTGCATACCATTAATCCCAGCACTCGGGAGGCAGAGGCAGGTGGATCTCTACAAGTTCCAGGCCAGCCTGGTCTACAGAGTGAGTCCAGGACAGCCACGGCTACACAGAGAAACTCTGTCTCGGAAGAAAAAAAAAAGACAAAAAATAAAAAATAAAAAGAAAGAAAGTGAATTTAATTTCAATTAGTGCAAATTTAAACAGTTGCAAGTGGTTAATGGCCAGTCTTTTGACTATACTGGTCAAGCCATTTACCCTGTGCCTCTGTCTGTTGACTTGGACCCTGTGCCATGGCCATGCCGTGGCGCGTGTGTGTGCATGTGTGCATACACCCTTTGGTGTCATTTCTAGCGTACCACGCACTTTTTTGTTGTCACCAAGAGAGAGCCTCCCAATGGCTGGGTTCTCCAGTTGGGCCACCTGGCCGGTAAGGGCGGAGAATCCACCTAGAAAGCGCATGCCACCACACCCAACAGGTTTTTTTTATTATTGTATTTATTTTTATTTCATTATTCGTGTTTTGCCAACATATATGTGTATGCGTGAGAGTGTTGGAGCCCCTGGAACTGGAGTTACAGACAGCTGTGAGCTGTCACGTGGGAGCTGGGAATTGAACCTGGGTCCTCAAGAGCAGCCAGTGCTCTTAACCTCTGAGCCATCTCTCCAGCCCAACACACCCAACTTTTTAAATGTGAATTTGGGAGGTCAAACTCGGGCCCACAAGCTCGCAGGCAGGCACTTTTACTGGCTGGGCTATCTCCCCAGACAGAGGTGGTGCATTTGTTACTCAGCTTCTCATTGCTCTCACAAAATACCAGAGCCGGTCAATGCATAACAAGGAAGGCTTTGTTCTGGTTCACGGTTTTCAGTCATGGTCACTTGGCTCTGTCAATTTGGTCCCATGGCAGCACTATACGGCCAAGAATTCATGATGGAGCCAGTTGTCCAAATCATGGTGGCCAAGAGGTAAAGAGAAATTCGGAAATGAGTTTGGGTTCCACACCATAATTCCCTTCAAGCTTGCATCCCCCCGTGGCCTAGAACTTCCTGCCAGGACCCACCTTCCAGCCGTGCTGCTCTGGGACCAGGCTGTTAGCGCTGGACTCTCAGGGGCTGGACTCTCAGCAGGTTAGGGCACCCACTAGTCTGTCAGAGGACACGAGTTCAGCTCCCAGTGCCCACACGGAGCAGCCCACAGCCACGTGTAACCCCAGCTCCAAGAGATCTGGCACCCGCTTCTGTCTTCTGCAGGTACCTGCACTCATGCGCGTAATCCCACACAGGCATAAACATGCACACATAATATTAAAATAAATAAATAAAAATAAATCTTTGAAATATACATAAATTCTGCATAACACATTAATTATGTTTGAATAAAGCATCATTAATTAACTTTATTGCTACTTAATTATATTATGTAATCATTATTAATGGGAACATTTATTTTAAGGAATTGACTAGCTCAGTGGTACAGGCTGGTAATTCCATAATCTGTGTGCGTGCGCATGCACGTGGAGCTGAGAGGGCAACCCCTGAGGTCAGTCTTCAGCTCACCTTGTCTCCGAGCCAGAGCTCATCAGGTAGATGAGATGGCTTGAATACTGAGCCCTGGAAATCCAACCGTCACTGCCTTCTGGTGCTGGCATCACCAATCTGCACCACCACACCTGCGGGGGCAGGGTGAGGCCTGAACTCAGATCCCCCTGGTTACACTGCGGGCACTTTATGAACGGAGCCATCTCCCAGCCCCACCAGAACCTGTAATGTAATCGCTTACATAACGCAGAACGGAAATTCGGTCAAGGCTGAGCCGTGAGCCTGAGTCTTAAAGTAGAATTTCTGCTATAAACTTCTGCTTTTGCTCTCAAGCCCTGAAAACTGATTGGGCAGAGCCAAGCCAAATACCCAGATTAATCTCTATTCCTCAGAGTCAATTGATTGTAGATGTGGGACCAAAAGCCTTCGCAGTGACTGTGCGGTGAGTGTGGGACTGAGGGCCCAGCCGCATTAGCCCAGTCAAGTTGATGCATGGCGGCTTCCTCACAATGCAGGAGCCTTCCAAGGAGAACAGCGGCTAAGCTGGGGCCAGGAGATGACTCAGCATTAAGCACACCGCACACGGGTGAAGACCAGCGTTCAGATGCCTACTACCCACAAAAATGCTCGCTGGGCATGGCGACCAGTGTGCAGCACCAGCCTCCGGGAGGTGGAGACGAGGCATCCCAGGGGCAGCCGGCTAGCCCGGCCACATCTCCCAGCAAGGTCTGCGTTTGGAGAGACCTGACGCCAGGAAGAAAACGGGCGAGTGACGGCAGAATAAATCCTAATGCTAACCTACATGCGAGGTCAGACACATGCACGCCCTGGGTGTCCGTATACACGCATACGCTCACACGTGTGAATGCACGCACACGCACACAAACTCGAGAACACTGCATGTCTGCTCTTAAGACTGATACTCTGGTAGTCATACACAGGCGTCTTGGAGGGGACATTACTCTGTGTTTTAGTTTCTTCTTCCGTTGTTGGGATTAAAACACACACGCCCCGACAAAGCAAGTGAGGGAAAAGGGGTCGCTTCTGCTCCCCATTCCCGGGTACAGCTCATCCTGGCAGGGAAGTCAGGACAACGGGAGCGTGAGGCAGCTGGAGACATCACAGCCACAGTCAGGAAGGATGCTGCTCTCCCAGCAGTCCCTCAGCAGGTCAGGCAGGCTCTAGTTCCCGTCCTAGGTCAAAGTTCACAGAACGTTCCAGAAGAATGGAATCTTTTCTGTCCTATATGCGTTGCTCCCACCCCATGCTGCCACCCAGGCTCCCGTAAACCCTCACCTAAGTGTGTGTGTGTGTGGGGGGGGGGTGTTTTGGTTTGGTTTCGGTTTTGGTTTGTTTGTTTGTTTGTTTGTAACAAGGTTTCTCTGGGTAGCCTTGGCTGTCCTGGACTCACTTTGTAGACCAGGCTCAAACTCACCTAAGTGTCTTATATGGTCTTATCACCGCTAGAATGGGCTATGCTGGTAGTAAAAAGAGCTGGCAACCCCTATGGCGGCCAGGCTGAGGTGGCCCAGCAGACACTGGAAGGTAGACAGGGAAGCTTTCCAGAGAGCAAAGGGCCTTCAAAGAGCCGTGGCTTAGGAAGAGCTGCTAGCCGCAGTCACTGGGGGACTGCTGAAGTGTAGATTCAGCTGGGCAGCCACAGAGGACACCAACATAGCTGCTCCCTCTACCTGGGTGCTGGGTGCTGATCCTGGGAGCCTCAGCCTCAGCCTTTGGCTCTCAAACCGTGGATCTGTAAGCCTCAGGTACTCAGAGCTCAGAAGTTCTAAACTCTAAGGGAGGCTATCACCTGCCTCTCTGAGACTTCTGCTCAAACAGAACAAAACACTCCCCAGCCCACCGAGGACAACAGAATGAATGCTGTGCAAAGTTTGTACCAAAAACAAAAAACAAAAAACAAAACAAACAAACAAAAAAAAAAAAAAAACACATATGGGGTCTGTCTTAGTTTGGGTTTCATTGCTGAGAAGAGAGAACATGACCACAGCAACTTTTATAAAGAAAAACATTTAAGTAGGGCTGGCTTACAGTTTCAGAAGTTTGGTCCATTATCACCACAGTGAAAAGCATGGCAGCCTGCAGGCAGACATGGTGCTGGAGAAGGAGCTGACAGTTCTACATCTTGATCTGAAGGCAGCCAGGAGGAGACTATATGCCTCACTGGGCAGAGCTTGGGCATAGGAGACCTCAAAGCCCCACCCCCCACAGTGACACACTTCCTCAAGCAAGGCCTCCTCATAGAACCACTCCCTGTGTGCCAAGCATTCAAACACAGGAGTCTACAGGAGTTAAGAAAATGTCCCGACTGATAGAGTACTCACATAGCACACACCACGCCCTGGGGGCATGGCCCTAAACACAATAAACTAGGCATGATAATGCATGCCTGTAATCCCAGCTCCTGGGAGATAGAGGCAGGAGAATCAGGAGTTCAAGGCAATCCTCCATCCATCACTCCATAGCAAGCTCCAGGCCAACCGGGGGATGTAAGACCTTGTCTCAAAAAAGGGGGGGGGCAGGAATTTCGGCAGGGGCAGTGGGCTAAACAGGTGGTTCAGTGGTTACAGGACCTGAGCTTGGTTCCCAGCTCCAACACTGGGCAGCTCACAACCCCCTTAACTTCAGCTTCAGGGTCTCCAACGCCCCCTTCTGGCCTCTGTGGGCAACTGCACCCACATGTACAAACCCCACATAAACACACACACAAACACAGTTAATTTTTTTAAATCTATGCATGGCACAAGTGAGGTACACTTAACAAGCTTAATTTATTTCTGAAAACTTGTAGTGAAAGAAAAAAGAAACTATTAAATAAATTTTTTTTCCTATTTTTATAGGAAAAAAGACCAGTTATGTTCCATCCCACATAAACTACCTAAAAAATTTTCACAAGCAAAACATATATACACACACACACACACACACACACACACACACACATATATATATATATATGTTGAACAAAGAAAACAAGGTTCCAAAATAACTCTTGTTAAAATAAATGAATAGTTTTTCCATAAAACGTAATGTAATAAAGTGTTATCGTGCACACTTATTTGGTTTCCCGTCTCCTGGTCTTGTTCCCTGATTTTTCAGCCTTCTAAAGCGTAGCTGAAGCTGCACTTTCAAATGAAATTACAAACACACTACACCACCTTCAGGGCAAAACAGAGGCAAACAGGGAAAACGCTTTGGAAGGAAACCACAGAGGACTGTAGCCACAGTGAGGGATGTGTGGTTCCCCAGCCTCCCTCCCCCGAAGCCACCAGAGCTGGGCAAAGCAAAACATTCCGTTCTTCATTTTGTTTTTGTTTTCAGGGAGGTCTCCCGTCCCACATTCACTGTGAGGATGACCTTGAACTACTAAGGCTCCGGACTCCACCTCCCAAATGCTGGGATGCAGGCCTGAGCCACTACACCTTGCTTACGCCATGCTGAGGATGGAAGCCTGGGCTTCCTGCGGGCCAGGGCAGGATCCACTGAAAACCCCATGCAGGCCCCTCCACTCTCAGCAGAGGTCCCTGCACCTGGGGAGCACCGTTGTGGGAATCCCCTTGCACGCCCGCCTTCTGGGACAGGAGTGAGAGCCCCAACCCCTGACGTCATTGGAAGACTGACTCCTCCCTAGAATCTTGGTAGAGATTGCAAGTGTCATCCCATACAGACAAATCCCGGAACCTCCTGGGCTCCACAGTGAATTCAAGGCCAGCCTGGGCTACACAGGGAGACTCTCTCTCAAAAAAAAAAAAAAAGGGTGGGGAATAAGTTGTTTCTCAGTTGGCTTTTTTTCTGGAAACAGTGTTGTGCACTTCTCAAAACATTTCTGTTCCTCAAGCTCCCTACCGAGGCTGCCTGTGTTTAGCAAGTGAACACATGTGATTTAGAAGCCTGCTTCTCTCTCGTTAGTCTTTAGACTGTGCGGTGCGTGTGTCCACAGCACGAGGAGGCTCTGCTTGCCGAGTGGCCCCTTTTGATGATTCTCTTCCGACGTCACTTATTGATCTAGAACTCCGGCTTGTCATCGGGAGCTGGCTTGTATGCAACACTTTAACAAGGAGCCGGGAGTAAGGACAGCTGTAAGAAGAAGACGACACAGGACAGAACAAAGTCCTGCAGCAAGAGTGCCTGCTGCCCGAGGGACTCCCGAGAGCCCAGGCAAGGGCCCCTTCTGATCATCAATAACTGGATGCTTGTAAAAACCCAGGGCAGAGTCAGCAGTGTGGTTCAGGAGTACAGTTCCTGCCTAGAATTCCCCAGTGAGGGGCTGGGGTGTGGCTCAGTGGTAGAGCACCTGCCTAGAATCCCCCAGTGAGGGGCTG
>NW_026596466.1:2522713-2532441 GCF_907164565.1 Psammomys obesus | reverse complement strand
TGGCTCAGTGGTAGAGCACCTGCCTAGAATCCCCCAGTGAGGGGCTGGGGTGTGGCTCAGTGGTAGAGCACCTGCCTAGAATTCCCCAGTGAGGGGCTGGGGTGTGGCTCAGTGGTAGAGCACCTTCCTTGAATCCTCCAGTGAGGGGCTGGGGTATGGCTCAGTGGTGGAGCACCTGCCTCTAATCCCCCAATCAGAACTCTGCAGCTTTACCTCTGTCTGTGGTCAGGCTGTTAATATTCCCCTGTGGAAGGGGGGAGTATCTGCTGAGGTTTCCATCACCCCTCCCTCCAGCTCCAGATACATATGGTCTTGGTGGGTGCTAGAGTAGACAGAGGCAGAAGAGGAGTGGGAACGGGAAGGGTCTTTTCATACTACATCTTCAAGGTAGATCACCACATTGTAAGTGGGGTTTGCTGGTAGTCTAGCTGCCCAGGAGCTGCCCATGCCTCCCTCTGGGGTAAACAGATGTTTCTTTACCTCTTCCTAGGAAAACTCACACAATTACCTGTTCTCCATGAAAATGTGACTATGTAATGAAGATTCTGCAGTAACTCTTGGGCAAGACCATGAGCTGCTTGCTTTCCTCCCACAGTCCTCTCTGATGTGGGGGTGGGATGAGGTATGTGATGTAGTGAGAATTTGGGCTTCTTTAAAAACACATAAATGTTATAATATGCTTTTCTTTTAACCCCAAGTGTTAAAAGAGCCCCAAGAGCTATGGGCTGCTTTATGCTGTCTGCAGCAGCTGACTACGGTTTGCATAGTGCTCTGGCAGAGGCATGCTTTTCGCCAGCTGCACATAGTTTCTGTGATTTTGTGGTGTTTGGAATCCTGGGAACTTTTCAGAGGGTTCCAAGAGGCAGTGTCAGCAGATGTTGGTCATTTGGGGAGGTTGGTTACAGTTTTTTTTAGCAGCCAGAGTCAACGAAGAAGCAAAAAGAAAGAATTCTAATTCCTTTCTCCCCTTTATCTTTGTCTCTCTCCTATCTAGTGTTAGGGGCTGAAACAGGGGCTAAAGGGTGGGAAAAGGAAGAACTCACAAAATAGCAAAGACCAGCTACAATCTTAGGTTCTTTTCCTGTGTGGCTCCCTCGGCTCTGGGTTCGTGTGTGTGTGTGTTTGTGTGTGTGTGTGCTCATATATAAGGAGGGCGGAGAGCTGGAGAGGCAGAGACAGGGGTCTCCATTCAGCTCACAGTTCAGTGAGTCTGTCCGAATCATTGAGCCTCAGGTTAGTGAGAAACTTTTGTCTCAAAAAACAATAAGGCAGCTGGGTATGGTGGCACACACCTTTGCAGGCAGGTCTTTATGAGTTCAAGGCCAGGGTGGTCTACATAGGAAGACTGTGCACAGAGGAGGGGAGAATGAGGAAGAGGAGAAGGATGACTGGGGAGAAGGGGTGGGAGGAGGAAGAGATGTGCACACATGGGTATGTAAACTGGCACACAGGTGTGCAGTTAGAGCATGAATACACATCACACACACACACAAACTAATGAATTTGGGTTCAAAGAGAGGCTGGGCAATGGTCTGACTGCAGATTTTTTCAGACCGTGTAGAAAGCTCGTTGTGTTGGTCTGAAGGTTCTAATTTCCATATGCAACAGCTCAGTGGAATTTATGGATGGGCATCCCGTTTCCTAGGAGACACGGGAGCAGCTGTGTGTGTGTCCTGCAACTCAGCCAAGACTCCCTAAATGTCGCTGAGGACATATGGGTTTCCTCCATGGCGCAGCCTGGCGGAGTGTCACTCCTGGAGGGACCAGCTCGCGCTTTTCCACCCCGAGCTCTTCCATGAGGACAACTCACACAGGGAGACGTGGAGAAGTCGCTCCTACCTTCAAGGCTGTGACACAAGCTCCTCATAGGCGCTGCTGCCCTTAACAAGGAAAACGCAGTCAGGTTGTCTCCCTGGGGACAATTGACTAGGGCTACTGACACCAACCACAAGCTTTGCTCCGTGGTATATTCTTATAGCTTCTTTTATTGCTGTCTTCTTTTTGAAAAGGGTCCCAGGTAGCCCAAGCTGGCCTTGAACTCACGAAGCAGGTGATGATGACCTTGAACTTCTGACCTCCTGTGTCTGCTTCCCGGCTGTTGGGATTACAGGTGTGCATCACTACCTGTAAGAGTCAGTGCTGGGGGTGGAGCCCAGGGCTTAACACGTGCTAGGCCGGGTGGATCCAGGGCGTCAGGACTCTTGATCAGCTGCTGCAGTTTTCTCAAAAACTAGGTTGAGAGGGCCAAGAGGTGGCTCAGTGGGTAGAGCACATGCCTAGCATGCGGAGGCCCTGGGATGTCACCCCCAGGACCCCACAAAACAGATGTGGTGCACATCTGCAACCGCAGCACTCTGGAGGTGGGAGCAGGAGGATCAGAAGTTCAAGGTCATCCTCAGCTACGTAGTGAAGACAGACTTGAGACGACACTGTGTGGGAAAATGCCTTAGAAGGATGTCATGAGGCTCCCCCTGTTCCAGCGACAGCCGCACCTTCTCCTGCAGTCCCAGCCTCATCTCTGCGATGGAGAAGGCCAGACTGAACGGATTTGGCCGTATTGGGCGTCTGGTTTCCAGGGCTGCCTGAGTGGATACTATTGCCACCAATGACCCCCTTCATCAACCTCAATTAGATGGTCTACAAATTCCAGTGTGACTCTCTGCCTGTGGCGGGTGCAACCGCACAGCCGAGGCTGAGAACCAGAAGCCTGTCATCAGCGGGAAGCCCATCCTCATCTTCCAGGAGCAAGATCCCGCCGACATCAAATGGGGCGGTGCTGGTGCCGAGTATGTTGTGAAGTCTACTGGTGTCTTCACCGCCATGGAGAAGGCCAGGGCCCGCTTGAAGGGTGGAGCCAAAAGGGTCATCATCTCTGCCCCTTCTGCCGATGCCCCATGTTTGCGAGGGTGTGAACCATGAGAAGTGTGACAGCTCACTCAAGATCATCAGCAGGGCTTCCTGCACCACCAACAGCTTATGCCAAAGTCATCCATGACAACATGAGTCATGGAGGGACTCATGACCACAGTCCATGCCATTGCTGCTACCCAGAAGACTGTGGATGTCCTCTCTGGAAAGCGGTGGCGTGATGGCCACGGGGCTGCCCAGAACATTCTCCCTGCATCCACCATGCTGCCAAGGCTGTGGGCAAGGTCATCCCAGAGCTGAACAGGAAGCTCACTGGCATGGCCTTCTGTGTTCCTACCCCGGGCGTGTCTGTCATGAATCTGACATGCCAAGTATGATGACATCAAGAAGGTGTTAAAGCAGGCATCCAAGGGGCCACTAACGGACACCATGGGCTACACTGAGGACCAGGTTGTCCCCTGCGACTTTAACAGTGACTCCCATACTTCCACCTTGATGCTGGGGCTGGCATTGCCCTCAATGACAGCTTTGTAAGGTTCATTTCCTGGTTTGACAATGAATACGGCTACAGCAATAGGGCAGTGGACCTCGTGGCCTCCATGGCCTCCAAGCAGTAAGAAGCCCGACCACCCACCATCACAGCAAGAGCATGAGAGCAATAGAGAGAGGGGCCCTCAGTTGCTGAGGAGTCCCTGTTCCATCTCAGGCCCCAACCCTGAGCATCTCATCCACAGTTTGCATCCCAGACCCCCCCGGATCTCCTGAATACCACCAATAAAGTTCACTGCCCGCCCCCTCCCAAAGAAAAGAAGGATGTCACCTGTTCTTAGCATAAAACCAGATAAACTCTAGGAAATGCTTGAATGTGGTGGCTGTTTATTACCTCGAAGTATAATCAAAGGAAGAAATCGCTCCACGACACGAGGATTCGTTTGTGTGACATTTGACGGGATGGCCATCGGTGAGGAAAGACCACCACGAAGCCCGGAAGGAGAGGACAGATGGAGCCAAGGATTCCATTTGACTCAGAGGTTGGTTGGCTGCAGAGTGCACAAGCCCTTGTCCCCTCTGCAGAGTGCAGAGCGTCAGCCCCTGTGGTCCTAGCTCGCTGAGCACAAGGACTTCCTTCCTGGAGAAACCACAGACTGGCCAGCAGCAGGAACTGAGCAGAATTTAAAGTTTATCCCGAAGCCATGGAGAAAGCAGCTTCGTGAGTGAGTTTCAGATCCCTCAGTTAATCTCCAGCATGGAGAAATGAAAACTCGAGGTTTGTGGGGGGATTTTCCTCACACTATGAATTTCTATTCCTGCATCGGGGCTGGGGAGGAAGAGGGCGCATGTGTGCACAGAAGCCGAAAGACAACATGGAAGGTCGTTTCCCAGGTGTATCCTCCTTGTTTGGGGGCAGGGTCTTTCACTGGCCTTGAAGTCATCAAGTAGGCCAGGCTGGCTGGTCGCGGAACCCCAGGGATCCTCCTCCTCGCCTCCCCAGAGCTGGGAACTCAAGCGAATATCATCATGCAGGTCTTCATGTTTAAGTGAAAAGCACTTAAGCAACCAAGGTTTAAACCATTTCCCCAGACCCAGAGTTATGCTTTGGAATAAAGGCCCGAGCTGACTCCTGTCTACTCTCAACTGAATTAGTTTGTTTCTGATCATTGTGTGCAAACATCTGACCAAATGACTCTGGGGAAGAAGGACTGGCTTTGCTCACAGTCTCAGGGGGCTTAGTCCTTCCTGGCAGGGGCAGCATCAGGGAGCAGCTCCTTGGCAGTGGGAACAGGAAGCTGGTTCACACTGTGACCCCTGACCTGGAAGCAAAGATCCCAACTAGAACGAGAAGTATAACTTTCAAAGATACATTCTTCTCGGCCTAACTACTCCAGCTACGCCCCACTTCCAGAAGGTTCCACAGTTTCCCAGAGCAATGCTGCCAGCTGGGGACTGTCCCTTAGGGGACACTTCACAGCCAAACTATAATGCCACCTGCTGATGGCGCTTTGGCCATTAAAAGCCACCTTAATCTGTTGCGTGTTCTGAGCCAAGCTCAGTTTTTCCAGAGCTGACTCACATCTGTCTATAATGGTATCTCTTTTTTAACACTCACATGGAGATGTTGAGAGAATCAGAGGGAGTCCTCCAGAGCGGGAAAGCTGGCAGGGCCTGACCTACATCTCCTATAAACGGCGCAGACAACTTCCTAATCGGGAGACAGCTGTGAGAGGCTGAGGCTGCCGGCCCAGAGCTGCCCTGGCTGCTGAACTTGGATGGTTCCCTTCTCTCTACCTGACGCTTTAGAGGAAGTAAAGTGGGCTGAAGAGCGGGATGCTGAGGAGGCAGCATGGGAGCCCACTTCCGGGTACCTTCAGTGTTGGGCGGGGGGACACTTCCAACTGGAGAGAAATGGAAGGCAGATGGGGAAGCAGGGCAAAACAAAGCTTGAGATTCCGGAACTCTGCACTGCGGCAGAGCGAGAGCAAGAGTGGGTTTTATGTTTTGTCTGTTGTGTGCATTGTGAGAGTGGAGAGGTGTGTGTGTGTGTGTGTGTGTGTGTGTGTGTGTGTGTGTGTGTGTGATGTATTTACGTCTGTATGTCGATCAGAGGTCAACCTCAGGTCTTGTCCACTTTGTTATATATATACATATATATGGGCTGTGTCAGAGTCTGGCGTATGACTGTGTACCCTCAGACCCTAGAAAAGAACCTCAGAATTCCTGGAGTTGGAGTTACAGCCACTTGTGAGTCTCAGGATGTGAGTGATAGGAACAGAATTTGTCTTCCATGAGAGCAGCACCTGCTTTTAGTCACTGAGTCTCTCCAACCCCACCCCCTTGGGTTTTGACACAGATTGCTCATTGGCTTGAAGATCACCAATTAGGCTAGCTAACTGGCCAGTGAGCCCTAGAGTCCTCTGTTGTCCCATCCCCAGTGCTGGGATTACAATGCCATGCCACCAAACTCCTATTTTCACACATGTTCTGCGAATAGAACTCAGATCCTCACTTAACTGACTTAGCCCTCTCCCCAGCCCATTTTTTCATTTTGCTTTGCCTGCTTTTCTTCAGAGAATGTGTTGAAAATTTCTAGGAAGTTGTGTCCAATTTGTAAGGAAGATGCTAAACTAAATGCACAACTTGGTTTCTTTAAGGTTTGGCATCTGCTGCAATAAAGTTCGAAATCAGAATTGATTAGAGTTGAATCACACTTATTTATGTAGCTGGGGCTTATAATTGTTAACGATTTCCCTCGTTACCATGACAAGATGCTTGACCACAGCAATTAAGGGAGGAAAGGTTTATTGTGGCTTACAGTTCCAGGAACACAGTCCATCTTTCTTCTTTCATGTCGCATATTTAAGTATCCACACAATATTCACATCTGTGTAACATAGATCTACATAATCCAAACATCCATGTAAAGTATGTCAGTATAATATTGTCCTTCGGGGGTTTTGTTAATGTGACCCAAGCTAGAGCTACCTTTGTAGAGAGAGCCTCAGCTGAGGAAGGGTCTCCATCTGATTAGCCAGTAGGCAAGTCTGTGCTGCATTTCCTGCATTAGCGAGTGATGTGGGAGGGCTCCCAGCCCCCTGTGGGGGAGGAGGGGTTCCATCCCTGGGCAGGTGATCACAGAGTGTGTAAAAGAGAGAGCTGAGTGAGCCATGAGGAGCAAGTGAATAGAAGCTCTCCTTGGTGGCCTCTGCTTCAGCCTCGGCCTCCCGGTTCTCGCCCTGAACTCTCTCAGCCCCGGGACCTGGATTGAGATACCCTGCACCTGTGTAAAATGTAGAGTCACAGCCTCACGGGAAGACAGGAGAGATGAGATGCAGAAGTTGCCTTCGGTCGTGGGTTTTATTACGGTAACAGAGGACCCTAATAGGACACCATGTGATACGTATATCCATCTAATATAGGCCCATTTAACGTATAGCCATGTTAAATATATACCTACACTCTGCATGATAGAAAACAAAATATTTTGACTCTCTCCAACTTACCCTTTCCTTCCCCTCCCTCTGTTTGGCCCTTTCTACCCCCAAAACAGTTGCCCTTCTGTTTTTATATCAAGCACACATACACATATATGGAATATACATACATACACACAGCGTGCCGCGCCCCTCTGAGCCTGGCTTACTCCATTTAACACAACGGGGTGTGATTTCCCTGCAAAGGCCTGACTTCCTTCTTCTAGGCTGCTGTGCGTGCGCACCACGTTTTCTCTGCTGTTCTGCGGACAGACATCCAGGCCGCTTCCCCTGCTCACCTGATGCGAACAATGCAGCTGCAAACGCTGCTGTGACAGACGCAGCCATGCAGTATCAGTATCGCTGCAGCACGCGGGCTCAGAGCGCCTCAGCCTCCCCAGGGGACAGCCGGGTCACACAGCAGCTTCTCACTTTAGTTCTTTGAGGAGTGAAGCCAGCAGATCCCTGTTCTCGAGCCCCACCTCTATGGGGGAGGCTTTGGGCACCGCCTTTTACTGTCCTCTGAACTGTGTGCCTAGTGGGAATGGGGGTGGCAGCACCTCTGTGTGGAGCGTTTTCCTGCTGACACCCAGGGTGATAGGCGTCTACCAAGGCTGCGGAGGAGGAGGAGGAGGAGGAGGAGGAGGAGGAGGAGGAGGAGGAGGAGGAGGAGGAGGAGGAGAGTTTTTGGCTGATGCTGAATGAATTTCCCTACCTATGCCAAACTCCCAGACAGAAATATCCTTAGAGAGACTTTCCGAGAGGGAGAGAACCCCTGTGCAGCGTGAGGACGGATTCTCTGAAGCAAGGCCTCCCCCCTGAAGGTAATGATGCCTCATTTTAAAAAAAACCAATCACGGACTGCCTAACTTCCAGAGGAAGCCTGGGTTGTCGGAGACTGCAGAGAAAGCCATGGAAGCCTTCCCGTCTAGACTCTTATAAGCCAGGCTGGTTCAGAGAGCACGCAGGAGCCTACACAGGGACACCCACCTTCGAAGGTCAAGTGGCCGCCGTGCGTCTCAGTTGGAGAGAACAAGGAAGTTGTGGCCAAAACGAGTCCAAAGTAACCCGGGAGAGGCTTGCTGAGCAGGTGGGCTCGTCAGGGGAGGACGAGGGCCTGGGTCCTCGGCCCTCAGCATGTGCCTATACTCCCAGCGCTGGGAGGACAGGGCCAGGGAGAGCCCGGGGCCTTGCTGGCTGGCCAGCCCCACTGGATCAGGGCGCTCTGGGTCAGATGTGTGAGTGAGGGAATGAGCGCTTACCAACCCACAGACTGGAGCCTGCCCCAGGTCCTGCCCTGGGTCCTCCGCGATCACAGGCTTCTGGTGTAGTGCTTTTATGAGCTCCCTGAGGCTGCTAAGGCGAGGGTCTCTGGCTCCTGAGCCTTCTCTTGGGCTCTTTCCTTCATGGATTGTCTTGTCCAACTTCGACGTGATAGTTTTTGTTTTTTCTCATATTTTATTTTGTTTCGGTTTTTAAATGTATGAATGAAAGACTGAATGGACGAATGAGCGAATGAATGAATGAAAAGCTAGCCACTTGTGGAAAGGCTGGCCACAAGTGGGACCTCTGGACCCCACCTGCACACACAAAAATGTACACACAGGCCCACATGGACACGTGCACACACACGAGTGGAAGCCACTCGGCATACAGGTGTCACACAAACAAGTGGGAGTTCATACTGGCTCACGGACCCCACTTGTAACATGGCACAGGGCATGGGGAGGGCGGCAGTGGAGGCGGAAAGATTTTTATACCCTTGGGTATATGAGAGTCTATCTCAAAGGAAAGAAGGAGGGAAGAAAAGAGGGAGGAAAACAGGGAGGGAGGGAGAGATGGAGGGAGGGAGGGAAGGAGGGGAAGAGGGAGGGAAGGAGGAAGAGGCAGGGAGGAAGAGACGGAGGGACGGAGGGAGGACAGTCCTATGCGTGGACAGTAGGACAGTGTCCATAAAAGCTGACGAGCGATCATGTCGAGAGCTTTCCTGAGACCACACCACCAATGGCAGAAAGGGAGGTCATTACTGTGTCCTTGTCCTACACCCCCAACACCACAGCAGATCTGTTCCTTGTGCAAAGGGTGAAAGTGTCACCATGTATGATGGACGGCATTCGTCACGTGACGTCCCCTTTGTGTCCAGAGTTTCCACTCTTTCGTTATTGACCTCCTTAGTGACAAGGCTGCCCACAGTCAGTTGAGCTCACAGCACATAGCGGCCAATTCTTTACTTTCACTGACCCCAAGGTCATCAGACATTATCATTCTAATTATTTACTTATTTTTCTACATCCTGCAACATTCCGAGAAGGGTTCTTAGGCAGCTAAGAACTAGAGACCCTTATAAATTAATGGAGAAGTTAATAAATGGGTGATGTTAAATCTTTAAATATAAACCAGAAGGTCTGGGGCATGCTTGTGTGGGTTATTAATTTGATTCCCTTCCTTCACCAACAGTTAAACAAGGCAAATAACTCATCTACTCAAAAAGCCAGAGGTGAGCTTGCTGGCTGTGTGCACAAGCATCTCTAAATCCTACCCAAGTGCAGGTGGGGTGGTCATAGACTCTGCCTGGTCGCCCCTCTGCAAACACGAACAAGATGATGGGACTCGTCATCATGTTCAGGGAACCGTCGGCCTCTGAAGGAGCAGGTTCTAAACGAAGACGTCACCTAAGAAATGTCACTAGAGAGTGGCAGGGTGGCGCAGGTCTGTAACACAGTCCTGGGCACAGGGAGAGGTCAAGATGGAGGACAGAGGATTGGGGGTTCCGGGTCACCCTTAGATATGTAGTGAGAGTCTGTCTCAAAAAAAGAGAGAGAGAGTGAGTAAATAACGAAAAGAAGAAGGAAGGAAGGAAGGAAGGAAGGAAGGAAGGAAGGAAGGAAGGAA
>NW_026596466.1:2520155-2522703 GCF_907164565.1 Psammomys obesus | reverse complement strand
GAAGGAAGGAAGGAAGGAAGGAAGGAAGGAAGGAAGGAAGGAAGGAAGGAGGGAGGGAGGGAAGGAAGAAGGAAGGAAGGAAGGAGCAGGGTAGAGTGGAGGGGAAAAAGGTAAAGGAGTAAGTTAGTGAGCGTCTAGGGCATGTGCCCCTTTCTGCTGTCTTCAGGGTTGATTGGCACCGCCCTGCCTCAGGCCCCCTGCACTGTTTTATCTCCTGCTCCTGTCAGCCCTCCCCCTCCTATGTTCAGCCTTCCCCAAGCCACAGCTAACATCCTCATGTTAGTCTCTGTCCTTCTCTCTCCTTCACAACTCTTCACAATCTGGGTTGCAATGATTTATTCGTAGTTAACGACATCTTTGTCTTCTCAAGGCTAGACGCTCTGAAGGGTCTCTCTCTCTGTGGTGTGTGTGTGTGTGTGTTGAGGGGAAGGTGTGTCTCTCTCTCTAAACCTTGAGCTCATTAGCTTTGATGGGCTAACCAGCCAGCGAGCCCTGGGGCTCTGTCCATGTCTGCCCACCTCCCCAGCCCTGGCAGCTTTCCCCCAGGTGCCGAGATAATCGAGATAATCGGCTCAGCACTTTGCCTAAGCCACTTCCCCGTGTCTGTTCTCAGCTCACAGGTTTATTATCCCTCATGCTTTGCATAAGGCCTGACACACAGCAAGAGCTCAATAAATACGTACGGAAGGAACCGGAGCCTGAGGGACTGGCTGGAGACGAGCCAGGAGGGGCAAGCGGGCGTACACCAGCCCTTCTTCCTCCCCGTCTAAGGCCCAGAATAGCAGCAGGGTTTTGTTTTTTAGTTTTGTTTTATATGTAGGTGTTGGTACGATTTTTCATTTTGGATTCCAAAAGCACAAACAAAGTGGCAAATAAATAAATAGAAAGACAAGCTGGCCTTGCTGGGAGCGGGGTGGGGGCTTTCTACTGTTGTGAAGGACAAGGTTGAAAGGATGAAATAAAGTCTGGATATGGGCTTACATAAAAGCTGTAGTCATGAAATCTCTGCCTCGGGCACCCAGAGGGACTAGGGGGCCATTCAGGGCAGAATGGAGGCCAGATCCGTACATGGATGGCCATTTGACTGACAACATTACTCTTCAATAAACGCCCCAGCAGCCGCTGGATGTCCACAGGGGCGTATTCATCCTGACACCTGTCTCACATATAAAAATTTTATCTGAAGGAGCCGGGGAGACAGCTCAGTTGATAAAGTGCTTGCCACACAAATATGAGGCTGAGAGCTTGATCCCCCAGAACTCACTCAAAGAGCTGGGTGTTGCAGCGCACGCTTGTAATCCCGGCCCTGGGGAGAGGCCATCCCTGGGTCTCACTGGCTGAACGGGAGAGTTCCAGGGTCAGTGAGAGACACGGTCTCAAAGACTAAAGTGGAGAACAATCACAGAGGATGCCCATCAGCAGCCACCAGCCACCATGTGCACCCCAATACTCAACACACATACCCACACGCGCTAGCATGTGCGTACACACGCACAGCATACAAACACCACCTTCCAGGCAACACATATACATGCAAACGCACAACATATAACACGCACAATACACATACATGCATGCAACACAGGACACGTGCCACAGGTACCCAGCCATGTGCACACACACAGAAACGTGCATGCACACAAAACACACTCACAAATTCAAAATGCATTTTGTATGAGTCAGGATATGGCTGAGGCAAGAGGCTGAACCAAAGCTGGAGTCCAGAAGAAAAGAGGGCAAGCTGGGGTGTGGACACTGGGCTATGTGGAAAGTATGTGATGAGACACAGAGAGCACCCAACTTAAAGAAAAGGACTCAGGACCTTGCATTCCGAGGAAGAGCTCCTGCTGGGCTCCGGGTACATACACCCCCAGCATCCGGAGGCTGAGACAGGGACTCTCGTAAGCTTGAAGTCCATCTGCGCTAGCGATGAGAGCCTGTCTCAAAAACCGTTAAAAACACAGATCCTCTGCTTATCAGGAAATGTCACTAAAGGTGAGAGAGAGTGGTTCACAGATATCGGTGAGGTGTTTGCAACAAAGCTCTGAGGAAGAAGAAAGAGAGCCGGGCGTGGTGGCACACACCTTTAGTCCCAGCACTCGGGAGGAAGAGGCAGGAAGGTCTTTTGTGAGTTTGAGGCCAGCCAAGTCTACAGAGTGAGTTCCAGGACAGCCAGAAATAGAGAGACTTTGTCTCAACATATCAGAGAAAGAGAGAGAGATCATCCAAATAAAAACTGGGAGACAGGTTTGAACAAACAACCCACACAATAAGATCTTTGATCCTTCACATTCTCTATAAGCAAAGAAAGCATGCTCAACACTGAAAAAAAAAAAAAAACTGAGAACTCCCTGAGACACAACTATACACACATCAAAACGGATGGAAAAAAATCGTGTGGTACTGAGAACCAAACCCAGGGCCTTGTTCCTGAAAAAGTAGATGCTCCACCACTGAGCCACACCCCAGTCCCTCCCTGGGGGATTCTAGGCAGGGGCTACACCACTGAGCCACACCCCAGCCCCTCACTGGGGGATTCTAGGCAGGG
>NW_026596466.1:2490879-2520055 GCF_907164565.1 Psammomys obesus | reverse complement strand
AGCCCCTCACTGGGGGATTCTAGGCAGGTGCTCTACCACTGAGCCCCCCCCCGCCCGAGGGGGGGGGGGGGGGGAGGGTAGTTATGTATTCTACCATTGAACTTAATATACACAAACCCCTTAGCTATTTAGATTCAGAAATCAACAGATCAACAGGGGGAGAAGACACAGTTTAGATGTTATTGTCCCTTCTGAAACTCACTGAAACTTGGTTTTTGTGAGATATCAGGAGGTAGAGCCGGTGAGATCTCTAAGAGGTGAATGGTGCTCTGACCTCATGAAGGGATCAATCCTTTCACACATTTACTGGACTAATGGGTCACGGTGTTCGTGGGTTGTCTAGAGAGTGACTCTGAGTGGGACAGACTGCCTGGCTGGGCCTTCTGCATACTCCTCTCATTGTTTACCTTGGATCAGAACTTAAACCCAAACAAACCCTTTCTCTCTGTAACTTAAGTAGTCTGTGGTATTGTGTTACAGGAATGGAAAATGCACAAAGGTTCAGAGCCTGTTACTGAAAAGAATGGTGATTCCGGAAATGATCCTAGGAAGGCCATGGGCACTGTTTGGGACTTGGTGTGTTTTGTTTTGTTTTGAGGCAATGAGAGCCCTACATAATCGTGCCCATCAACTGAGGGGACACTTACAGCTGCGGTTCACAGCAGATGCAGGCTTCAAAGGCTGGAGCTGACATAGAAGAGAGCTTAAGAGTCAAAGCAGACCAGCTGTGGGGGCCCAGACCAGCTGTGGGGGCCCACACCTTTAAGGACAGCACTTGGGAGGCAGAAGCAGGAAGATCTCGGAGAACTAGAAGCCAGCCTCAACTGTGCAGCGAGTTCCAGGTCACACACATGAAAATCATTGGCAGCACCTGAGGAACGACACTCAAGGTCGTTCCTTGAGTGGACACTCTGACCACAGGAGGACACCTACACACATGCACACACAATGCACACTCAAGTTAATCGCTGAGTTAATTTCTAAATTTGAATAGACTTCTTGAGGCTGTGGACCTATAAGAAGCAGGGTCTAGTTGGGTCCTGGAAGGAGCCACCCTCCTCTGACGATTATCAGGCATTTCTCTGTTTCCTGGCCACCATACAGTGAGCAGTTTTCCTCCTCCATCACCCCCTTCCCGGGATGCTCTGCCTCGTCCGGAAACAATGGAGCCCACGGACCTCGGATGGAGACCTCTGAAACCATGAGCAGACTCGGGTCTTTCCACGTTAGTCTGCTATTCTCAGTCGAAAAGCAAAGTCACACAGTTAACCGGCCGGTTGTCCCTGCCTTTCCCCTATTGATTTGTTCTGCATCCACTTCATTCAAAATGAATTAAGACACCAAAGCTCACAAAAAAATGGATTGGGGAATATTTTATCTGTTCTTGTCTAGAGATGGGCTGAAAGGTCGTTTCAAGTAATTATCGCCCTGATAATTGAGCAGATGGCAAACACCAAATCCCTCATCCCCACCTGTCGGCGCCTCTGCAGCTAATTCACTTTCAAGCACGGGCAATTTATTCCGACTAGATTTTATTTCATGATAGCCACTTATACTCCCCACTTTTCAAGGTGCTCAAGGAACTGAATTTCTGAGCAATCTTCACCCCGCAATCTTCTTCCTGCTGGAGCAGTGAAAACCGACATAGCTGCAGACCTGACGCAGACTGCCAGTGACATCATCATCGGGGACAGCTGGTGTGGGGTGACAGAGCACAACCGTGAGCGGTATTTCTCACAGAGTCTCTCTCTGTCTCGGAGACTCCCCAGTTAGGCTTGGCCAGCCAGCCAGAGTGCTGCAGGGATCCTCCTGTCTCCACCTCCCAGCAATGAAATCAGGAGCATATGCCGGCACAATAGCTCTTTACCTATTTGTCCTGGGGAACAAATTCAGATTCTCCTGCTTGTAGAGTGTTCTAGTTTCCATTTTGATGCTGTGATTAAAAAAAAAAAAAAAAGTAACGTAGGTGGGGAAGGGTTTGTTTTATCTTACACTTCCAGGTCACAGGTCACAGTCTATCGCTGAGGGAAATCACGGCAGAAACTTGGAGTGGAAAGCAGGGAGGGGTGCTGCTTGCTGGCTCACAAACTTTCTACACAGCCCCAGGCCCTGTCTGCCTAAAGGATGATGTCCACAGCGGGAGTCTTCCTTAGGGCTTTAAAACTGTGAAGAGACACCATGGCCACGGCAACTCTTACAAAGAAAACATTTACCTGGGGCCGGCTTGTGTTTTCAGGGGTTTAGTCCACCATCATCTTGGTGGGAAGCATGGCAGCATGCGGGCAGACACGGTGCTGGAGAAGGGGCTGAGAGCTCTGCATCTTGATCTGCAGGCAGCAGGAAGAGACAATGAACCACTAGGCTTCCCCTGAGCTTCTGAGACCTCAAAGCCCGCCCCGAGGTGACACACTTCTTCCAACAAAGTCACAGCTACACCAGCAAGGCTGCATCTCCCAATAGTGTCACTCCCCATGAGCCTATGGAGTCCATTTGCCAGCACAGTGGGCTTGGCCGCCCAATGACAATGACCACTCCTATCTAGCCAATTGCCCACTCCAGGCTCTCCACTCAGGAGAGGCTGTGTCAAGCCAACAGCGAACAGTAACCAGGACATGCAGCAAGCATCTCCCCTCATCTTCCTCACTTCTGCCCCTTCCCCTGCAGCTGCCTCCCTCTCTATGCCAAACCGGTCCTCTCCCTCGTGTACATAGCTATCCATGCAGCTGTAACTAAAACAGGAGCAGCAAACTGCGACCGCTGACCTTCGGTCCATCTCTCTCCACTGACCTTCGGTCCCTCTCTCTCCGTGCTCCAGTGACCCAATTCAAATAAAAGCCAAACTCAATGGAAGTCCCCATCCTTAATTTTGCATCCTGACTGCCGCCATTTTCTTTAGCTTTTGTGCCCCGAGTTCAAATGTGGTGTGTGTGTGTACACCTGTATGCTCACGTACGCACACTTCACACACCCACGCACACCCAGAGACCTGTATTCGTGTGGGCATACAAATGCATTGAACATCTTCCCCCCTTTGGGGGCAAAGGGGTCTCTCAGGGAGCTGTTTCGGCGAGGCTGGCTCACCAATAAATAAGCTCTGGAGAGCCAGCTGATTACACCCTCACCCTTCCCTCCCACCCAGGGCTGGGGCTACAGGAGCAGGATACCATGCCCAGCCCATCATTTACATGCACAGCTCCTGGAGATTCAAACTCGGGTCCTCAAGCTTGCATGCAAGGACTTCTCCCCAGCCCACACACAGTGCAAGCCTGTAGAGGTCAGAAGGGGACATCGAATTTCCTTGAATTGGAGTTATACCCGATTGGAGTGTGGGCGCTGGGATCTGAGCTCCGGTCCTCTAGCAGATCGGCGCTCCTAACTGCTTCAGCCTCCAGCTGAGTCCTTTTGCTTGGAATTCTAAGAGAGTCACCCATGCTATGCAAATGCGCTTCTCCCGGGCGGCCAGCCACCCAGTGCGCCTGGTGTAACTCTGTACACAGGCCTTTACATCCAGGGGAAAGTAACAGTCCATTCACTTTGAAGAAGCAAGAGCAGAGACTGCCACGCAACCCATAATCACTGACTTTGATGCCGGTCCAGGCCTGAATATAAGCACCTCTGGTTTAAAGGGGAAGGCAATTAAAAACAGTTGCTGGAATGTTGTTTTTTCCAAGTCAATGAAGTCATTCTGTCAGTCCATAAAAATGACTCACTTTTGAAAGTGTAATTTCGATCCCAAGCAAGAAGGAGGGTCAGGGATTGGCATTCATGGAAAAACAAATCAAAATAAAATAATCAAAACTACTTAGAACTCTCCGTGACTCCACTGACTTTCTAGTTTCATTTTGTCCTTTAATCTACTTTTTAACACATTGGTCCATTTGTTATTCATCCTGCAAACCCAGAATTTTAACCTCTTTTAGTGCTGGACAAGTCCGAATATACTTGGAAAGAAGATAGAGGAATAAAGATTGTTCTTATGACCAGGGCAGAAAATGATAGGGTCTCACTTTTCAGCTTCCGTTGCAGCTAAAGCTTACACGCATGACTAACTCTCTCACACCTGCCTCCTTTTACATGGACTTCTTCCTGGAAATACATAAACAAATATCTACCTTCCGCATGTAAGACACCAACAACAGACCAAAAGCAATGATAACACCAAAGTCCATCTTCAGAAAGAAAAGTGCTTTTCGAGTTCCCTCGAAGAGTGTGGGTGACTCTAAAACAGATGCTTCCAGGCAGAGTCTCAGCCTATAGCGGCTGACAGCCTCAGAGAAGCGGCAGCATGGAGTCCCCGTTTCAGTCACTATCCCATGTTGAATATCATGGTATCTCCCAAGATGACTTGCAGTTATGAGAGGGCAGGAGGAAATAATAGCTGGACTCCACAGTGAGACTCCTATGACCCTCCCTTTCTGTTTTCAACCAGGAAGCGTTCGTAGCTTCCCCACTGTTGTGGTAGAAAGCGGAAAGACAGGACCTCTGTATCTTTCTTTCTGTTCATTTTGTTGCCATGGTGACTGGTCCAAAGTACTCTCTACTTCAAGATGGCAGTGGTTGTATCATGCCATATTGACATACTGTAGGCAGCCATATTGCTAATTGCCACGATGGGATGTCCCCTTGGCCAGTGTGGCTTAAGTCCTCAGCATTGGAGAGCAAAACTCCAAAGCATGTGTACAAAAGATGAGGTTTGGCTGAGAAATGCTCCATTACGATCCTTTTTGGTAATTACCCCAGAGATTATTTGAGAATAATGTATTACAGCCCCACAATTTAGATACTGCGACAGCATTTGTCAAACGCAGTGTTAAGGTCCCGGGTTTCTTTTCATTGGCACTGTGGACCTTCTTGGCCAGGTGCACTATGGGATGCTGAGCAGCATCTGTTGTCTCTAACCAACCATGTGACAGCCCAAGTGTCTGGAGATAGTGCCAAATTGTCCCTCAAGTGGAAAAAAATTGTCCCTCATTGAGACCCACTCACTGCTCTTAGTTCAATCTAAAAATGAGTGTGTGCTCAGTAAACGGGGAGATGCAAATCAGGATAGAATTAGGCACCGCTTCCCCACTGCAGAAACATAAAGCAGGATGATGCCGGCAGATGGCGCCCTGCGGGGCGAGGGCTTCTTCCCGCAGGTGAGGAGCATTTGGGACCAGGGACTTGGGGGACAGTTGGTACTTTCCATTCAAAGTAACAGTGCTCACACCCACTGAGCAAGGATAAGGACCTGAGTGCCGACCCCAGCATCCACATTTAAAAAGCCACACGTGGTGGTGTGAGCTTGTAACCCAGGCCCTGAGGAGGTGGAAGCAGGAGGAAGCTGAGCCTCCACAGCCAGCCAGACTAGCCTACCTGGTGAGTTCCACGCTGCATGTCAGACCTCCAGAAGGTTCTAGCCCTCCACTTCTATGAATGCAGTGTTTTTAGATTCCCCGGGGGTCACGTGGTATTTGGCTCATTTCATTTCCTAAATTTCAACTCTAAATGTCAGAGCGTCGTCCTCTCGGGTCATTCGGGGTCTCTGCCACAGCGTCTTCTGTGTCCTGCTGCTGCGGTGACTTACCCTGACAAACTCGAGGAAGAAAGGGTTTGCTCAGGCTCACAGTCGGAGGACGCACAGTCCATCATGGCGGGGAGGGCAGGCTGACAGGAGCAGGAGGCGGCTGCTCATGTTTCATCCACAGTCAAGGAGCGCAGAGAGCACAAGCTGGTGCTCAGCTTGTCTCCTCCCCTTTTTCATGCAGTCCAGGGTCTGGTGCTAGTCAACATGTTCTCCTGGGGACAAGCCTGGAGGCTCATGTCCCAGGTGGTTAACCATCACAGCCCCCCCCCCCCATGACAGGAATGCCTTTTGTTGTTGTTGTTGTGTGTGTTCTTTGGTTTGGTTTTGTGCAGAGTTGGGGGAAGGTTGCACGGAGTGTGATGGTGAATGCGCACGTGTGTGCATGAGTGGGTGCATCCGTGTGCAGCCACAGTGGCCAGAGGAGGAGACCCTGCCTCAGTCCCTTTAGACGGGGGCCTCCTTCTGAGCCTTAAGCGAGGCTGGCAGCCAACAAGCCACAGTGAGCCTCCAGCATCAGTATCCCTGCCGCAGTTACAAGCAAGTACCAACAAGCCTGGCTCCTCCCGGGTTCTGCGGATTTGAACTCTGGTCCTCAAGCTTGCACAGCAAATGTCCTTACCCACTGACACACACATAAATGAGAAAGCAAATAAAACACAGCGTTTGGAAAGACTTGTTGGCGCTAGTTGGATTTAATTTTATCTTAAAATTTACTGAAATGAGTCCCACGGCTCCAGTATCAAAACCATACCAGAATATACGTTGAAATCCCGTTTCTGTTCTTCCCACGCGTTCTTTTCTGACTCCATTGGTGACCATCTGAAAGGAGCTTCTGGTTTATAATACTGAGGAAGGGGTGTGTGTGTGTGTGTGTGTGTGTGTGTGTGTGTGTGTGTGTGTGTGAATGTTATCAGGGCAGGAGGGAGAAAGTAAGGAAGAGATAGAGGAGATAGAGGGGCTGTGAAATTATCATGTAGTGTAAAATCATACCAAGCATATGAAAGTATCATATCACACGTACGAAAGTACCACACCACACATATGATATTGTCACACATATCATGACAGGCTACTGCTGTGGTTGGTTTGTCTCTGTAACGGAATACCACAGACTGGACAATTTTTAAAGAAAAAAAAAAAAAACCCTTACAGTTCTGGCCCCTGTCGGGCATCGGGTGAGGGCTTTGTGCTAGTGGGAAGCACTCTGCAGAGCCCCAAATCACCACAAGTTGGATAGCTCAGATTCTTTCCTGGGTGTCCAGATACCACAGAAGCTTAGAAAGGCCCATAAAATCAGCCTTCAACTAGGGTGAGAAAATGGATTGTTTAGAATGTATAACATTAGGCAGATTGATAAGCTGTTATTTGAAAATGACAAAATAAAACCGAAGTTGACCACATTTCTCTTTTTACTTTTACTCTTTTTTAAAATATTTATTCATTTATTTCATGTATCTGAGTGTCCTGTGTGCTTATCCACCTGCATTCCAGCAGAGAGCAGCAGATCTCATCACAGATGGCTGTGAGCCACCATGTGGGTGCTGGGAATTGAACTCAGGACCTCTGGAAAAACAGACAGTGCTCTTAACCACTGAGCCATCTCTCCAGCCCACATTTCTCTTTTTGAAATAAATTCCAAGGTGTCTCTACCCTGGTGAGTTGCACCTTCTGTGTCTTCTCAGCCACCAGGGGTATTTGTGCTGTGACGAAGAGCGTGATGGCGATGTGGGAAGGCAGACCGCTCCGTCACACTCCTCGTGTTTCCATGGATACACAGACTACCATTCAGCCCTAAAAAGACAGAACGGGTCTCAGTGCACCTGTGTTAGCATCTGTGTGTGGAGACCAGAAAAAGGCGACATTCTGTTTAGTCGAGGCAAGATCTCTCCCTGAACCTGAGACTCAGTTTTGTTTTGTTTCGGTTGTTGTTTTTGTGGGGTTTTTTTCCTCTGAATTAAGTTGGAAGCCAGAAAGCTTCAGAAACCCTCCTGTCTCTGCCGGCCACTTTGGAGCCGGGGGCATAGATGTGTGCCGCAAGCCCGGCTTTCTCACACGGCTGCTGGGGTCCAAACGCTGGGTCTCAGGACCGAGCAACAAGCTGTGCTGAGACATCTCCCAGCACCCCTTAAAGACTGTGAGCAAACTGAAATCCGTGAACACCTAACATCGTGACATCAGCACGTGATGGAAAGGGTGACGTCACACGCTTTAGAACTTTAACCCTACTTTCTGAGCATTCTAGGCCCACAATACAAAATTGCAAAGAAATCTTCAACTGCGTTTGGTTTTCCTGTTAAAGTAGCGGGTTGATAGCGTTCTCACAAGCAAGCTGATGTGCAGTCTAGAATTTTGCTCCATAAAGGAAGTACGAAGCGTGGGGCTGGGAGGTGGCTCAGCACCTAAGAGCACCTGCTGCTTCTGCAGGGAGCCTGACTTCAGCTCCCAGCACCCCAGCAAGCGGCTCACAGCCGCCTAGCACTCCAGTTCCAAACGACCTGGCGCCGGCTTTTGCCCTCCCTGGGCACCTGCATAGACATACAGGCAGGCAGAACACCAATGTATGTAAAACAGATAGATTATTTTTTAAAAACAAAAGAGCTGGGCATGGTGGCTTACCTTTAATTCCAGCACTCCAGAGGCAGAGGCATGCAGAACCCTGTGAGTTTGAGGCCAGCCTGGTCTACAAAGTGAGTCCAGGACAACCAGGGCTACACAGAGAAACCCTGTCTCAAAAAAAAAAAAAAAAAATATATATATATATATATTTACATATATATTTTATATATATATAAAGTCTTGCTAAAAGAAATATAAACTTAAATTTTAGAATGGTGTGCCAATTATCTAAGATTTTACTCTAAATATTTAAATTTAATTAGAATGACTTGAGCTTAAGTAATTTGTATTTTAAAAGCCGCCCTGGAAGCTGGAGCAGGAGGACTACTGTGAGTTCAAGGCCAGCCTAGGCGGCAGAGAACTCTCCAGGTCAGACTTGGCTACAAAGCAAGGCCCTGTCTCAAAGAAACGACTTGGAAAGCTTTCATCTAGCCCCTACGTGGTGGAGTGGCGTGCTCCCCAGCGCCCGTCCAGAGAGCATTTTTCAAGGTGTCCTTCTGTATTAACTTCTAACTTAATAGCAATGTGATCAGCGCTCAAGGGCCGTGGGAAACCTCTTCCGTGAGATTTATCGAGGCCGCCGTGTGGCCCAGCAGCTGTGTGATTAATGTCTGTGGGTCTCCGTGTGCTGTGCTTTCGACATCGCCAGCGCTGAACTCGGAGTGTGATGCTGGGGTCACGGGGTAGTGCTTGCTTGGCTCCCGTGGTCCTCCTGGCTTTGTGTCTGCAGGTCTTACTGATAACTGAAAGAACTGTAAGGGCGCATTTCTCAGTTTCCTCGGCAGCTTTTGAGGTGTCGAGCTCTGTAGACTTAGGAGCGGTTTCCAGGGCCCCAGTGTTCACAACAGTGCGCCTTCTCGCTAAAAGGAGCTTGTTATGTAGCGACCAAGCCCGCACCGCATTCTGTGTGTGTGTGTGTGTGTCTCCCACTGCCTCCCTCTTCCCTCCCCCCTCCCCTCCCTTCCCCAGCACGTGTATGTGTGTGCACAGTACACGCTAACACACATGCGGGCTGCAGAGCAGCTTCCTCTGTGGTTCCTCCGAGTACTCTGGTTTGGGTTTTGTTTCTCATAACCCAGTGAGTCCAGTTTCTGGTGCCTGCACACACCCAGGCTGCGAAGTTAGGGAGGGACACTGCTTTAGGGAGAACTGACCCTCCCTCCCCAGATGCCATCAGCTGTGGGCAGCTCCTCAGCTAAGGAGAGAGGCTCATTCTCCCTTCCCCACTCTAGGCCTGTGGGCCTGCAGGCTTGATCTTGTGCAGGTCTCGTGCTGGGAACCACAGCTGCTGTGAGTTTATGCAAGCAGCCATCCTGTCGAAACCCTGGTCCTTCCCAACCTCTGGCTCTGAAGATCTCTATGCCGCCTCTTCTGCAGCGGCCCCTGAGCCTTGCAGAACACCTGGGTTTTCTGGAGACAGGGTCTCTCGCTGGCCTGAACCTCTCCTAGTCAGCTAGGCTGGCCAGCCACTCAGCCCCAGGGATCCACTTGTCTCTGTCTTCCCAGAACGCTTTTCTCCTAGTCTAGTTTGCCCCTTCCACCTTACAGATGAACGTCTCTGAGTTTTCATTTTCAAACTCTATGTGTGTTCTGCTTCATAAACCATGCACAAGAATGGAAAATAGAGAAACTACCTTCCCCCACCCCCACCCCAGGAGCAAGCTATAACAGCATCACTGTCTTTCGTAGACAAGGCATGGGTTTTAGGGAAGGGTCCTTTCCTGTCCCTTGCCCACCTCAGGTTTCCCCAGCCAGCCTCAGAGACGACAGAAGGAGAAAAGCAAGTTTTATTTGGAAGAACCTATGGAATCCACTTGTCACGTGAAACGTGGGAACTGCAGGTCCCTCTCCCCTCCTGCCACCATCCCTTTCCATTATCTCACTTGCCATAGTGTCAGACTTAGGACTGAAATTAAAGAGAGACAGAAAGGCCAAGAGAGCCAGGGGCATTAACACAGAGACCCATGGCTGGTTAGCAGGTCGTGGGGAGGGGCTCTCAGTCTTAATCTTCAGGGAGTGATCATAGTTGCTATTGTCAACTTGTTAGGATGTAGACTCATCGGGGAGATGGAGGTGGGTTTCTGGGCGTGCAGATGGGGGACGGCCTTGGTTTAGTTTCCTTATGTGGGAAGAACCACCTTGACCAGGATTCCCAGGTGTATCATTGGAGACCTTGGGCTTAGCACAAGCCCACATCCATTGATTTCTGCTTCTTTCGTGAAGGTGAGATGTCACCAGCCATTTCAAGCTCCTGCTGCCTTGACTTTCCCGCCATGATGGTCTGTACTCTTGAACTGTGAGCTGAAGCAAAAAACTCTTCCTCCCTTGAGTTGCTTTGGTTGGAGTATCTTATCAGAACACAAACAAAGGAGACGAAGACAGAAGCCACGGGGAACTTGGAGCACACGTAACTCTGGTCTCAGCTGCAGCTGCCAGGTTGCAGTCCCAAGGATGTCCACAGCAGTTGGAAGGTATGGACACCAGAGCAACAGTCTTGCAGGTACAGGGGCCAGTGAGGTGGGCAGAACCTCTACAGAGATAGCGAGGGTTCCTACCACCAGGAGGGTGCCGTGCAAGTCTGCCCTGTCCTTTCACCACACGGGCACCAGAAAACCGTTCCTCTGTGCGCTTCAGAGAATCAGAGACAGGATTTGAGCACTCCGTGCTGAAAACGGCACATTTGCAGCCATTGAGGAATTGTAACTACATAAAGCTTTGGAAATAAACGTATACACTCGGGGAGGATAACGTTCGAGATCAAGAGACCCAAATTTGTCAGGTATTGCTTTAGTTTTTCTTGATGGTGCTTAGGATGGTACTCAGAATGCTGCTGCGCATGCTAAGTAAGCACTGTGCCATGAGCCACACCCCAGCCCCTCACTGGGGAATTCTAGGCAGGAGCTCTACCACTGAGCCACACCCCAGCGCTACAATGGGGGATTCTAGGCAGGTGCTCTACCACTGAGCCACACCCCAGCCCCTCCCTGGGGAATTCTAGACAGGTGCTCTACCACTGAACCATGGCCACAGCCCCTCACTGAGGATTCTAGGCAGCTGCTCTACCACTGAGCCACACCCCAGCCCCTCACTGGGGGATTCTAGGCAGGTACTCTACCACTGAGCCACACCCCAGCCCCTCACTGGGGAATTCTAGGCAGGGGCTCTACCACTGAGCCACAACCTCTAGTCTCCTTATGTTTTTCGGTTGTGACATAATAATCTGTATTAGTTACTTTTCTTGTTACTATAACAAAATACCTGCTGGGGGGGTGGAGACCTGAAGAAAGGACTTTATGTTTCTCACAGTTTGAGGGTATGGTCTGTCACCCCCAGAAAGGTACGGCTGGCAGCAAGGGTATGAGACTGCTGGCCACACTGCATCGTAGCCAGAAATCAGAGAGAGATGGATGCTGGTGCTCAGCTCGCTGTCTCCCTTTATTCAGTCGGGGACCCCAGCCTGTGGGATGGCGCCACCCACATCCAGGGTGGAGGTCCCACTTCAGCTGTACAGCTCTGAAAATTCGTCACTGACCCCCCTCCCCACCCCCAGGGAAGGTTTCTCCTAGGCAATCTTGTGCAGTCAAGGGAAAATGAAGATGGTCACGCCATAGGGGTCATGGCTTCAGCCTAGGGCGTCAGTTCTCAGCCTTCCCAGCACTGCCACCCTTTAATGAAGTTCCTCATGCTGTGGTGACCCACAACCATGGAATTACTTCTGTTCCCCCTTTGTAACTGTAATCTTGCTACTGTTAGGAATTATAACGTAAATATTTCAGTCTTGGATGACCCCTATGAAGGGCTCATTCACCCCAAAGGGGTCACAACCCACAGGTTGAGAAGCTGTGGCCTAGACATTCTAGTCCTGCAAACTTGCCCTGCAACTGTGAGGGGACAGTTATTCATGCAAGAAAATTCAGGGATTTTATGGAATTGCTCTTTATAACAGGCCAAAATTTAAATAGCCAAAATGTCGATCAATAGGAGATTCCCTTCATGCCAGCGTAAGTTCTATAGCCATTAAAATTACTCTACACATCAATAATGGCATAGAAAGATGTCCGTGTTAGGAGAAGGAGAAGTCAATATAATACTGATTTTTTTTCTTTCTAAATATAAAGTAAAAGAATTTTATTTTACATGTGTGGGGGTTTTGCCTGTGTGTGTATCTGGGAATCAAACCTCGGTCCTCTGACAGAAGAGCGATGCTCTTTCCCAATGGTTCATCTCTCCAGACCCTTTTTAAAAAGTTTTATTTTTACACAGTCTTTACGTGTCCTGGAATCACCTAAAACTTGCTATACTATGTAACCAAGGATGGTATTGAAGTGTGTGTGTGTGTGTGTGTGTGTGTGTGTGTGTGTGTGTGTGTGTATGTATGTGTGATGTCTCCTGGTATGAAGGTACCTGTGTGTGCAAACGTGAAGGCTGGGCATCAGCACCCTGTGCTGTCTTCAATCACTTTCCACTTATTTTTAGATGATCTGTAACTGACCATGGAACTCACTTATTCGGCTAAACTGGCTGACCAGCAAGCCCCAACAAGCCTGCCTCCACCTCCCCCACGCTGAGATTATAGGTGCGTGTCACCACACTTGACCATGTAGTTATGTGGGTTATGAGGATCCAAACCTGGTTCCCTGTGCTTGTCCATAAGTACTTTACCAGCTGGATTAACTCCCACCACACTTGATTTTCTTTTATTTAGAGAGACGGCTCAGCAGTTAAGAGCACTTACAGCTCTTTCAGAGGACGCAGGTTCAGCTCCCAGAACTGACATGGCCGCTCACAACCCGCTGTGACTTCAGTTCCAGGAGAACATAACGCCCTCTTCCGGCCTTCATGGGTACCAGGCACACACATGGTATACAGACAGACATACAGGGCAAAATACTCACACACATAAAATAAAGTAATTTTTCAATTGGGTACAAGCTGGGCCTGACATTAGTACTTGCGATCTCAGCAGTGAAGAAGCTGAGACAAGAGGGTTGCCCTGAGTTCCAGGCCAGCTCCACGGCATTCGAGGCAGGACAAAGCTACAGACAACTGGCTCTCCCAACCGTGTGCACAACAACACACGGACCTTGAAACTTCTCAGAAAAGGTATTCAGCAAAACGCCAACAACAATGGACAATTAAAGTTATTGGAAATCTATTTGTCTTTATGCTTTTTTGCATTTTGAGTTATTTCTAAAATAAGCATAGAGTCCTATAAAAAATTTTCAAAATGAAGTTCTAAAGAACCCAATGATTTAAAAAAAAAAAAAAAAAACAATTCTATCAGCATTTTGAGGAATAATGGGTCTTTTCTGTTTCGTGGTTTGTATTTTCTCGAAAGCAGTTATCCCCATGGAGCAAGAACAACTTTTCACTTCCTATGTCCTTCCCACCACTCCACGGGGCACACTGCATGGAGTAAGAATCGCATAATGGGTGTTGATTGACAGGGGTATTTAGATGTCGGACTCTGGGGCGATATTATCGATCAGAGCTAAGAGCTAAATTGCATGGCTGAGCTTTGGCCCTACCATCTTAATAACTGAAAACTAAAGCCTTCAAGTCACTGCGTTTTATTATAAACGATTCTGCCTCCTAAGACTCCTTCAACGCTGAAATCTTGCCAGAGGGTTCTTTCTCATCCTCTTGCTTGATAACGGGCAAGTCTTCAAATGTCATCATTATCCCGCAAGTCACAGCGAGAGAGGGCAAGACTGAGCCGAGTTTTCTGGAAAGCCTTGCGTGGACATGTGATCTCCCTGATTCGGGAGCTCAGTCTGTCTAAACGCACGTGGCATTTTGAGCACCCCCATTCATTTGTATCTGACCCTTACTGCTCCGTAACAAACCACAAATCTCAGTAGCGAAGGAAAAACAGCGTGCAGGGCTGAGGAGATGGCTCACTCAGTAGAGCGCTGGCCCCATGTGATGGGCAGCTTGACACAATCTAGAACAATCTGGGAAGAAAGTCTCGACTGAGGTGTCTACCTCAGGTTGGCCTGTGTTTATGTCTGTGGGGAATCGTCTTAACTAAGTGTGGGAAGGCCCAGCCCACCGTGGGTGACGCAATTCCCTAGGCGGGGAATCCTGACCTCCTCAAGGGAGGAGAAACTGAGCTGAGCACAGGCAAGCCAGCCGGAAGCAGGCATCCGGCCACTCACCGCTCTGGGCTGGGCTTGTGTCTGACCAGCTGGAACTGTGGACCTTCTTCACTAACTTCCTTTTCATCCATGTATTTATTATAGCAACAGAATCTGGGACACCAGGCAAACCTTTGAGGCCGAGTCTGACCTTCAGACTCCACGTGGGAAGCCCGGGCATCGTGCCATACACTTGTAATTCCCAGGGCCGGCATCCAGTCTAGCTACATCAGTAAACAAGAGAAGGAAAGAAAAATAGCATGGGCTTACTGGGCTCACATGGGAGTCACAGCTGTCTCAAGGAACCGTACGTTTCCAGCCTCGATCCGCCATCTCCACCTCCAGGATTCGAGCTTACCACAGGGGCTCACTATGGTGGTCCAGGCTTCACAGTCAGCAACTGTTCTGAGGAAGCTGATGTAAGAAAAAAAAATTCAAAGCACATAACACATCTCAAATGTCTCCCCTGTGCTGGTTTGAATAAAAACGTCCCCCTCCCCGTAGGCATAGAGAGCAGCACTGTTAGGAGGTGTGATCTTGTTGGGGGAAGTGTGTCACTGGAGGCGGGCTTTGAGGTTTCCGGTGCTCAAGCCAGGCCCAGCATCCCTCTCTCTTCCTGCTGCCTCCAGATCCGGATGTCGAACTCTCAACTACCTCTCCAGCACCAAGTCTGCCTGCATGCTGCCATGCTTCCTGCCATGAAAATGAACCTCTGAGCTGTAAGCCAGCCCCAATTAAATGTCTTCCTTTATAAGATTTTCTGCGGTCCCAGTGTCTCTTCACAGCAATGAAACACTAAGACATCCTCCATGCCCTGTGTGCTAATTTCTGATGCCTTTGTGTGTGTGTGTGTGTGTGTGTGTGTGTGTGTGTGTGTGTGTGTGTGTGCATATGTGTGTCTGTGTGCTGTTTCTCAGGAGACATCCACCTTATTCTTTGAGGCAGTGTCTCTCACTGGGTCTTGGGTGTCCAGAGCAGATGAGGCTGCCTGGCTCTCGAGAGGCCCAAGGCCCTGCGCATCCCCGCCTCCCCAGCTCTGGGATGAGAAATGTGCCACCATGCCCGGCTTTGTGTGGGGCTTCTGAGCTCCAATAAGACCCTCAAGTGCAGTGGAAGTTTGGGTTTCCTTAAAGACTCGGTTCCGTAACGTAAGTATGTTCTTGCTTTAATCCCAAGTGGGGGATATGAGGCGGCCTTCGTGTGTCCACAGCTGGAAACCGCATCCTGAAGCCCATGGTCTATACCGGCTGATAACTGCCTCATGCGGCTCAGAGGGGTGCAGTCGCTGCCAGTGGTGGTCGGTTTAATTCAGAGGATTCTGGGAGGGTACAGATACTAGAGCAGAGAGAGGAAAAAGACACTCCGAGAAGAAAGAAGGCTGCTGGTTCTGCTGGACTGCTGGGTATCCCGAAGACCGGGATTGATATATTTTCCCAAAGAACCCAACAACCCTAACTAGCCAGAAGTAGCTGAAGAGAGTTCCGCCCCCTCTCCCTTCTAACTTCTTTCTCTCCTCCCTAGGGTCGGGAGATTGGAAGGGAGGTGAAGGATAAGGAACCCCAAGTCAAACAGAGTTTAAAAAGTGTCACCTACATCGATGCTCACACAGCAAGCACCTTGCTAACCGAGCCATCTCTCCTACCTTCAAGGATGCCTCTTTTCCCCCTTTCAAGGTCTTGTGATTCTGGTCACAGCAGATCGTATGTGTTTTCATCCTGGAAGAGGAAGAGGGAGCTCAGGAAAGTCTAGGTCAGGTTCATCCTGTAACACAGTTCTGAACAAAGCATTTCTTGACGGAGCTCCTTGTCTGCTTGCAGAGACAGATGGGGTCTGACATACAGACTCGGGCAGCAAAGCAGGCTGACGGAGACACCAACCTTCACACCCTGTTCCCATCACTCATGGGGCATCTGCAGACCCGAGCGAGGAGTCAGAGTTGTCAACAAAAGCAGACCTCGGATCCCTGAAAGGTAACCTAGGCAACTGTTACCATAACCAACAACGGTGTCTGCACCACAACAGGCGGGAGACCAGTCACGTGCTACCCCAACCGTGTGACTTCCGCTGTTAGCCATCGTTAGCCATCGTCCCTACCACTGAGGGCTGGTGAAGCCAGAGGGAGTCTGTGGGCGTTTCCTAGGCAACAACCAAAAGTCTGAAGCACCCTAGCTTCTTCACACGGAGGCAATATGAAAGAAGTAGCCAGGAACAAGCTACCCCCAAGACCCTCCCCAGTCTTCCCAACAGCGGAGTGCAGGCTCAGGCAGCTCTGGAGCAGGATCCCTCAGAGACAGCCAAGGCACCTCGGACATCTCCGGCAAGTCGCCCGCTGCAGAAAGTAAACTCTTGCCTTGCTTCCTGAGTTTCAGAGTGGTCTCCCCCTGGCCTGTGGGCCTTTGTGAGGTGATGTGAGGGCACAGGGGCCCACAGCGGGATCAGCAGCGGTAAGTGTAAGCATGTAGAGATGCACATGAGCTCTCAACCCGAGCAAACCTCCTTGCAAACGTGCAAACGTCTTTGATGTTCCATGTCTGTCTGTGTGTAGGTCTGTCTAGAGACAGAGTCTCGCTATGTAGCCCAGGCCAGCCTCAGATTCACGATGGTGTGAATCCCCATGGCCAGTGTGTGTGTGTGTGTGTGTGTGTGTGTGTGTGTGTGTGTGTGTGTCATGTGTGTGAGTGTGTAAGTGTGCACACAGGGAGGTCAGAGCAGAATGCTGAGTGCCTTCTTCAGCTACACATACTGAGCTCAAAAGGCCAGCCTGGGCTACATGAAACCCTGTCTCAACACAGCAGCAACAAAAATACAGGGAATTGGTCCAAAAGCCATAGCCACTAGATCACTCTGTTTTTTAAGAAACAGGGTTTGAGGCATCACATGACCCTCGAAGACACCCAGCCCTGAGAATCTGAATCCTGAAAGCTCTGGGTCAAGGCAGAGGGTTATGAAGGATGGGCAAAGCCTGAAGCAGGTGTGTGACAAGGCCACAGGGGAGACATGGCTTCACAGCTGCCAGCTAGAAACCCTCCATTGATCAGCAGCCGGCTGAGCCCAGCTACCAGGGCCAGGAGTCTCTCCTTTAGCCTGGAAAGGAGAGCGAGCACCCAGCCTGCCTCTGCTTCCTTCTCCATCTGCCTCCTCAGAGGCCCCTCCTAGGAGCAAGCACTTCAGCACTGAACTCTCTCCCAGCCTAGATTTATTTTAAGTGTGTTTTGTTTTGAGACAAGACAGCATCCTGTAACCCAGGCTGACCTTGAGTGATTCTCCTGCCTCGGCCTCCTGAATGCTGGCACTGAATACGTACACCACCATGCCTGGCTGGAAGAATCCTCCGCGGGTGAAAAAGCTGAGGTGGTTTGGGGGTCCTCGAGTCCAGGGCAGAGCTGCTGCTGGGGCCCTGAATCCCAGCACTGCTGGTGCTGTCCCGGTCACACAGCCCCACCAAATGCTTTCTTTGCAAGGATGCCATGCTACAAAACCTCGCCTCTGGAAAGACATAAAGAACTTCCCGCATGGAGAGTACTGCAGTTTCGGGCAAGCAAGATGGCTCAGTGAGCAAAGGCACTTGCTGTCAAGGCTGATGACCTTAGTTTGATCCCTGGTGCCCACATGAAAGAAGAGAACCAATTCCCTTAAGTTGTCTCTGACCTCTGCGTGCCATTGTGGTGCGCACACACATGCATGCATGGAAATAAATAATCGTTTTTAAAGCACTGCAATCCCTGAGACAAACAGCCTTTCTCCTGTTTTCAAATGCATTCCACACAACAATAACAGCATCCATGCAATTTTACTCCCTGCCTTTCTTCTAACCTCGTATTTCCCATCGAACCTCATGTTTCCCACCTTCCCACTAAGTCGTCATGACTACCCTTTGAGGGTTTCTGTTGTCTGCTGTTTGCTTGTCTGTTGTCCACTAGTTGGCTAGCTGGTTGGGTTGTTAGTTGGTTAATACATTGGTTGGTTGATTGATAAACTGGTTCATTGATTGGGTGCTTGGTTGATTAATAGGTTGGTTGGCTAGATGGCTGGTTGGTTGATAGGTTGGTTAGTTGATTGGTTGGTTTATTGGTTGGTAGATAGGTTTGTTGGCTGCTTATTGGTTGATTGGTTGACAGGTTGGTTAGATAGTTGGTTGTTTGGTTAGTTTATTGGTAAGATGGCTAATTAGTTAGTTGATTGGTTGGTTGACTTGTCAGTCAGTCAGTTGCTTAATTAGTTGATTGGTTGGTTGGTTAATTGGTTACTTAAATGATTGGTTGGTTGGCTAGTTGATTGGGTGGTTGGATGGTTGATTGGTTAGCTGATTGTTGGTTGCAACACTAGTTGATTAATGGGTTGGATGATTGTTTAGTTGATTGGTTGGATGGATGGATGGATGGATGGATGGATGGATGGATGGATGGATGGTTGTGTAGTTGATTAGTTGATCAGATGGCTGGTTGGTTCATTGATTGATAGGTTGGCTGAATGCTTAATTGTTGTTTCTTTTTCTTTTTGCCTCTAGTTTGGTTTGGTTTCTTGTTTTGTTTTTTGTGTTTTGGTAAGACAGTGTAGTCCTGTGTCAGCCTTTCAAGTACTAGAATTACATATAGGCGTATGTCATCATAGCTAACATGTTTTATTTTTACTGTTATTGTTACTGTTCCTATTATTTGTGGGAGAGGGGGCAAAGATCAATCCCAGGTGCCGTTCTTCAAGGCAACACTTGGTTTTAGAGACAGGGTCTCCCGCCTGAGAATCACTGTTTTCTCAGCTGGGTGGGCTGACCAGTGAGCCAATGAGGTCTTCCGTCTCTGCTTTCCCGTCGTTACAAGTAGGCAGCAGTAGTCCTGTCTGCTTCTTTCCAGGGTGGCTCCTAGGCTTGAGCTCGGCCTTCATGCTTTCACAGCAAGCGCCTTACTGACTAAGCTTTCTCCCAGGCCCTCTGACCATCTTCTTAATGTCTACATAATATTCCTTGATTAACTATGCCATGGTTTATTTTCTCCTCCGTTTCACCATTTAGATTTTTTTAATGTATGCCACTATAAATAACAATGCAATTAACATCTCCAGTTTCTTCAGCTGCATTCGAAGGTTTCATAAATTACCAGCAACTGCATAGGATTCAGCTCTGTGTCATTGCTTTCTGGACAAAAATGGAATGTCCTGGTTTCTGAACAAGGAGCCATCTAAATTTAGGCTTCTTGACAGAGCAGTGTGACAAGCTGAAAAGCAACGACAGGGTCCCAGCAGCGCTTTAGAAAAAGTCTATCTAGCTTGTTTGCCCTCATTGTAGGACAAGCTGAGTCTCATGTCGCTTCACTTTAAAGGGACCCTCAAGGCTGGAAATTTTACACTTGAAGGGATTTTTTTAATAACTTATTTTCTTTTGAATTTTTAATCTCTTTGTGTTGTATGCATACGTGTGTGTGTGTGTATGTGTGTGTGTGTATGTGTGTGTGTGTGTGTGTGTGTGTGTGTTCATGTGAGTATGGATGCATTCGTGCCATGGCGCATGAGTGGAGGAAAACCTCAGGTGACAGTCCTGACCTTCCACCTGTTTGAGACCGAGACCGGCTCTCTCTTTTGCCACACCAGGCTACCAGGCCTATGAGTTTCCAGGAATTCTCTTGCCTTCCCCTCCCATCCCGCCTCAGAAGGGTGGTGTTCCAGGCATGCTCTCCCATGCCGGCTTCACACAAGTCCTGGGGCTTCAAGCTCAGGTCCTTAGGCTTGCTTGGCAAGTGCTTCGCCCGCTGAGCCATCTTCTTAGCCTAGGAACTGTTTCGTTAACGGCATCATTGCAGGGGGGTTGTCCCTTGTGCGGATCCCATTGCACCCGGCCAAGCTCAAGCTCACCCGCAAATGCGAACTCTTCAGCTTATTTTAATCCCGATAATCCAGTTGCCCTCAGAATCGCGGCAGCTTCAGCTCTGGGGCCTCCGTGAACACCGAGCCCCGTGGATGTGTAGGCCCTTGCAAACATGCCATGGCGCTTTCACATCTTCCTGCACGCCTTCCGTCATCTTCAGATTACTTGGAATGACAAAGCAAGGTCAAGTCTGGGTAAATAGTTGCTAGACAGTATCGTTCAGGGAATAGCAGCAACAGCAACAAAAATATGGTCAGTTCAGATGTCATTTATTTTCTTACTTGGTGTGCGTGCATGCACACATGCAGAAGATATGGAGGCCGGAGGGCACTGTGCTGTTCCTCAGGGACCATCCAGCTCTCTTCTTTGTTTGCTTATTTTTTTATTTACTTATTTCTTCTCCTCTTCCTTCTCTCCCTCCTTCTCCTCCTCCTCTTCTTCTTCCTGCCCCCCCCTCCAAGTACTGGAGTCAAAGGCACGCCACTACACTGACATTAACTTAGTTTTAAAAGTATGTTGTTTTTTTAAAACTTACAAAACACACACACACACACACACACAGGCACGCTCGCCATTACACTGGCTTGTGTACTTGAGGTACATGTAGTCACAGAGACCAAGCTACCTTGAGGCAGAGGCCCTCGAGGGCTGCTGGGTGACAGACATCATCGAGGTGCAAGGTGTGACAGAGGCCGCCCCAACCCTCTAGTGTCACAATCCTCCCTGTCTTCTGGGTGGTGTCCCCACACCCCAGCCCCTGAAAATCTGCAAATCTGCGCCGGCGGCAACTGACTAAAACGCAGGCTTCTACTGCCACCTTGTGGTCAGTTGTCGGCAGCTTAGTCTCACTTCTCGCCCCACGCCATCCATACATAGCCCAATGGCCCCAGAGATTGGTGAAGCTCCTGGGGCCACACAGCAAGCCCTGGTGGCCTCTCCAGGAGGCCAGGCCAGGATGGTGCCATGAAGAACAGTAAGGGGCAGGGTGAGGTGGGGGGTGAGCCACTCTAACTATCTGCTCTGCTGTTCTGGGCAGGACAGAGTGGGATCAACACCAACAGCCATGAGTCTGTCGCTCATTCTCAATGGTTCTCGCTTCTGCCTGAAGCTACTCGCTTGAGAAGCCAGGAGAGCAAGCACAGGAGTCCCACCGGCTCTTGCCTTCCTCACCTCAGCTTCCAGCATCTTCCTCACCACCACTTCTGGCCCGAAATGTCCCCAGACTGGAAGACAGATGGAAGAGGGTTTGACTCTGCATCAAGCTTTTAATGCTTTTTTACTATGACTTCAACTTTGACAAGCTTATTGCTACCTGGAATTCGTGTCTGCCTCTAAAGCAACCCCTGCTGGGACTGTTCTTGGGGGGAGGGGAGCCCAGGCTGGTTCAGGGGAGGGGAAGGGGGGACAGGACATTCTCACCAGGCCAGCTATTCAAGCTGAGGCAGGCTTCCACCTGGACAACACGCCACAGGACTCCAGCCGGATTTGCTTTTTTATGATTTATCTATGTACTGTGTATACAATGTTCTGCCTATGTGTGTGCCTGCACACCAGAAGAGGGCAGCAGATCTCATTATGAATGGTTGTGAGCCATCATGTGGTCGCTGGGAATTGAACTCAGGACCTCTGGAAGAACAGCCAGTGCTCTTAACCTCTGAGCCATCTCTCCAGCCTTTTTAGCTCAATATATTTTTTAAGAGAAGAATGAGTCAAAATTCAGGATCCAAACAAGTCATTGCCAGGAGAGAAAAGCAACAAGAAGAAAGTGATCCATTAAAGTGGGGGTAGGGCCGGAGAGATGATTCGTCACTAAAGGGCTTGCTGTGAGAGCACGGAGACCAGAGTCCAATCCCCAGGATCCATGTACAAGATGCTGGGTGTGTGGCATGCCCTTGTGACCTCAGACCTGGGGCTGGAGTGATAGGAGGGTCCCTTGGCCTCACTGGGCAGCCGGAAACCCTGTTGTAAACACACAGCGGGGCTGGAGAGACCTCCAGAGGACCCAGTGTGGTTCACGACACCCAGGATAGGTATCCCATAAGCACCTTTAACTGGAGCCCAGGGCATCAAGCAGACCTCCTCTGGTTCTGGAGCACTGCACACAGCCGCATGCATGCTCTGCTGAGACAGGACAAGCAAGACTGACCTCCGCCTTTCGCACACACAGGTGCGCACAAATGTCAGAGCGGGAAAAGCATAGCTCTTACACCATGCTTATCAACAGGCTGGGCGCAGCATCGTTAAACTGAGCTGGAATTTATCTCGAGGGTTGTTTCTAGACCATCTCATCATCCTCCTTGCTGTACTTTGGATCTTAAAGATCTCCCGAAGGCGGTGGTGAGGCTTGGTCTTCAGCTGGCTGTTGAGAACTGATAGGAACTCTGGGACTTTGGGACATACAGGGTAAACTCAGGGCATTGGAGGATGTGAGCCCCGGTCCTTCCCAATTGCCATGGGGTGAGCAGACCCCATCCAGCCTGCCCTCTGGCTGCCATGCGCTGTGTCACCACAGCCCAAAATAACAGGGCCAGGCGGCTAGGAACTGAAGTCTCTGAAACCGTAAGTCAAAACATACTCTTCTCCTTGTAGGTTGCTTGTGTCCGTTTTGTCACAGTGATGGAAAGCTAGCCAGTCCCCGGACCTTCTGGTCTGATTGGTTGCAGCTGACCAGGACAAGGCTGACTTTAGAGAGCCACATTTGAGCTGTCTGTGGTCAAGAACGCTTAGGACTGGAAAGAGCGTGTCCAGAAGACAGCAGCACAGCTTGGAAGTTAGAGTCAGGGCGGGAGCATGAAAGTTCAAAATGGGAGCTGAGTGGGCTCTGCCTCCCAAATGGTCCCACCTCATTCATCCTCACTAGATGCTGTCTTCATTTGTTTAATTGGAAAAGGTGCATGCTGTCTTATTTGAGGGCTACTGTGGCCATGATGAAACACCATGACTGAAGCAACTTGGGGAGGAAAGGGTTCGTTTGGCTTACACTTCCACATCACTGTTCATCATCTAAGGGAGTCAGGACAGGAACTCAAGCAGGGCAGGAACCTGGAGGCAGGAGCTGATGCAGAGGCCATGGTGGGTGCTGCTGACTGGCTTGCTCCTCATGGCTTGCTCAGCCTGCTTTCTTATAGAACCCAGGAGCACCAGCCCAGGGATGGCACCACCCCACAATGGGCTAGGGTCTCCCCCATCCATTACTAATTAAGAAAATACTCTACAGGCTTCCTTACAGCCCGATCTTCTGGAGACATCTTCTTAATTGAGGCCCCTTGTCTCAAATGCCTTTAGCTTGCATCAGTTTGACGTAAAACTACCCAGCTCATACGCCATGTGCATACTGTCTTAGCCACCTTTCAACACTGTGTTAAGTCATTCACATGGTTGCCTGGTAACTCCAGGACTCTTCTCATCTAGCAAAACTGAAACTCGGCGCCCATCAAACATGAGCTCCCCAGCCCTACCCCAGGTCCTGGCACCCACCAGTCTGTGTCTGTCTTGAGGACCTTGACAATTCAAGGGACCTCCCCGAAGTGAGCTAGCCCCAGTTTCGCCTTTTAGTGGTGGTCTCATTTCACTCAGAACACCCCCAAGCTTTGTCCACACAGCATCGTGTTTCAGAGTGTGTCCTCCTGGCAGCAGACAGGACAGACAGGATGATAGACAGATGGAAACAGATCACTGACAGACAGATGAGAGATGACTGATATGTAAGCGGATTATAGAGGGATAGATTCTAGATAACATTCTACAGAGCATAGATCAATGACAGCCTATAAGTAGATGGCTAGATTTTAGATAGATAGATAGATAGATAGATAGATAGATAGATAGATAATAGATGATAGATATAGATAAATGATGGATAGATAATAGATAGGTAGATGATAAATAGATGTATAGATAGATGATAGCTCATAGATGGATAGATAGATTATAGAGACAGATAATCCATGGATAGATGATACATACATACATACATATGTAGATATATGGAAACATATATCTGTAGATAGGTAGTTACATATGTATGTAGGTAGACAGACAGACAGGTAGATGCTATATAGATATAATCTATCATCTCATCTGTGCGCGGCCTCTCTGGGTGTGCCCACCTTGAGCCCCTGGCCCCTGCATGCCCAGCATAGGAAAGCAGGGAGAGAACTGGAGCGAGCAGAGAGTGCCGCAGAGCTGAGCCTGTCCGCACTTTCTCACGAAACCCGAACCCTCCCGCTTCCCTCTCGGCTTTCTTCCGATAAGTGTAATTGTCTGAGTCCTTCTGTATCTCTAATCGGGTTAGGACATGTCCAGTGCTCTCGACGAGCTCGCAGGCCGTCTGAGGATCAAACAAGATTACAGGGCAGCGAGCACTGAGCCTGAAGAGTTGCATCTGCCGCCAGGATTATCAATAATCTCCCACTGATCTCTTAATGCAGAAAAAGATACATTCGCCTCCTCCCGGGAGGTTTTCCTCATGGAGAGGGCTGGGACTGTCCTCTCCTCTGCCTGCCTCCTGCCTGCCAAATCTGAGCCTCTGGCCGGGAAGTCTCCCGGCCTTTGGAATTGATTGGCAATTAGACCTCACCGTAGGTCAGAACTCGCTCAGAGTTTCTGAGTCAGGTGTAGATACTTGCTTTGCTAGGCTCAAGCAATTGCGAGATTCTTTTTATCTCACTGACAATATACAGAGTGAGGGACAGACACGTCATATTTGTGTACATTCATACATGAGTGCACACGTGCCTGTGCTTGTGGAGGTCAGAGGGCAGAGGGTAGCCTCGGTCGTTTTTCCTCAGGCACCTTCCACCAAGCAGCAAGCTTCCGGGGACCCTGCTGTCTCTTACAAGCACACATTAGCACACCCAGTTGTTTGCTTGGTTGGCCTTTTCCCCCAGTTTTGGGTCTGGAGAGATACTTAACGGGATAAGGACACTGACTGCTCTTCCAGAGGAACTGGGTTCAATTTCCAGCACCCATACAGCAACTCACAACATCTGTGACTCCGGTTCCAATGGATCTGATGCCCTCTTCTGGCCTTTGCAGGAACTGCATATACAGGCACAGGCAAAACACCCATACACATAAAACAAAAAATCAAATTAAAATATTTTTATAAATGAACTAATGCCATGCCTGCTACTGCTCAGCCTGTCCTCTCCATTTTGAATAGTCCAGGGAATGATGCCACCCACAGTGGGCACGCCCTCCCACAGCTGTTACTGTACCTAAGACACTTCCTCACAGACATTCCCAGAGGCCAGGTCCCGGGGGATTCTGTAAAGTCTACAGTCAAAACTAGCCACAGCAGGTACTGTGGCACTTCCCCCAAAAGTCCGTGTTCTCGGAAGACCCCAGCTTCCTGGTAATATCAGTGAGTCCCCGACCCCACCCCACACCGTGTCCTAGATTTCAGTCTCCAAGGTCAGTTACCTACTGTCAACTTAAATTTGAAAATGTAACATTGAATAATATACTATGTTTCTATTATATTTATAAATATATTTATAATAAATATAATGTATTTATAGAATAGTGAATAAATGTTCTAGAAAGAGGGGTTTAACTTAGAGCTCATGGGTGAGGAAGGACGGACAGCATGAAGACAAACCACAATAGCTGGCTGGAGGAGAAACGTTCTGTGGCCCTCTTGACTCTCAGGGAACTCTCAACTCCCTTGATTTTCTTTGTGGTTCTGTTTTGTGGTCGAGGGGGCCGAATCCAGAGTCTCCCACAGGTTTGCACTTTCCCATGGACTCAGGGCCTTGGAGGAGCCTATTTGTTCCTTTGGTGCATTTCTTTCTTCCAGTATTCGTATTGAATGAGTCTCTGATTCTGAGTGGTCTGAGATCTCTTTCAGAGTTACCAAGCCTGACCCAAGATGCTCTTCAAGACAAACAGCTAGTACAAGTTACAATAAAACTCCCTGAGGCGGCTCACACCTGGAATCCCAGCACCTGAGAGGCTGAGGCAAGGGATTGCTATGATTAAAGGACAGCCTGGGGGCCTGCAGAGATGGCTCAGAGGTTAAGAGTACTGGCTGTTCTTCCAAAGGTCCTGAGTTCAATTCCCAGCAAACATCTAGTGGCTCGGAACTATCTATAATAAGATCCAGTGCCCCCTTCTGGCGTGCAGGCACACATGCAGGCAGAATACTGTATAAATAAATAAATAGGAGAAAAGGGGCAGCCTGAGCTGTGGAGTGAATAGATAAATAGAGAATAATTAATTAATTAATTAATTAATTAATTAATTAATGGACAGCCTGAGCTGTGTAGTGAATAAATAGATAATTAATTAATTAATAAAAGGACAGCCTGAGCTATGTAGTGAGCTCCAGACCAATCTAGGCTACATGGTAAGAACTTGTCTCAAAACAGAAATTTTAAAAAAGGATGGTCAAGCTGTGTCTTACAAAACCATCTTAGAGGACTCTTTAAACAAAAAGCCAGGAACGGGGGGGAACAAGCAATAATCCTCAGACGACAATGGCTGAAGCCCAGAAAGGTTGAAAGGGTCCCAGAAGAGTCTAGGTCCCAGAAGAGTCTAGGGGCAGTGGCTATAAAGAGAGGACAGGGAGGAAAGAAACCTAGGGAGGGAGGGAGAAAGAAAGAGAGCAAGAGAGAGAAGAGAGGAGAAGGAAAAGGAAAGCAGGAAGCTGACTTTGAAGCACTTGTGTCCCACTGCGACATAAATGAACACGTGTGAAGCCCACAGGGGGCGGTGGGTGTGCTGCCTGGCAATGAGGGGATAATAATAATATTACGGTATTTTTATGGCACAGACTGAGGCATATCTAAAGAGTTTCTGATTTGTAATCTGGAAAACACTACACCGTCAGAGGCATAGGGAAAGCCAACGCCGGTGACAGACAGGCGTGCCCAAGGTCACTGTCCTTGAATTATGGAGAGGAGACTCGTGGATTTGATTTTTGAGAGAGATTCGGAGAACTCTGATGCAGAGCCTCCAGGCTGAGAGCTGGGATCTGCAGCCTGCATTCTCTGCCCTGTGTTTGACAGTAAATTAAAGCTGAAAGAGACAGAAGCGTGTTGCTGGGGACCTTTGCAGTATTCTAATTTCTGAAATAAGTGAAAAAGAAGTCACATGCCAGCAACAAAACAGAGCAAGCTCTAAAGACCCTGTTAGCTCCATCTACAACGACTGGCCGAGTAGACCAAAGCCGCAGCAAAGCGAGTGTGAAAATGCAGGAGGTTAGCTCCAAGAGGGACTGGCCAAGAGACTCACCAAACTGGGGGTGGGGGGGACACTAAGTGGGCCAGCTCACCCTGAAAAGGAAATGAAGATAGTGGTGCCAGCTGACTGCCGATCAAGACACACAGGTAGCAGAAGGGGAACGGAGAGAGCGCTTGGTGGGTGAAAGCACCTGCCCTGCAAGCTTAAGGACCTGAGTTCAAACCCCAGACCGCACAGATAACATGGCTTACATGCGCACCTGTAACCCTCGTTCTGGGTCATGCTCTGGCCTCCACACACAAGCACACACAGGCACACACATGTCAACTAACGTGCTCGCGCGCACGCACACACATGCAGAAATCCCCGTCTCCCCTTCCTGTTTCCTGTCTGTTGTGGGGTGACAAGCTTCCTCCTCCCCAGGCTCCTCCGGCAATGATGTGCTGCCGCAGCACATGGGGCCAGAAGCCAGAAGCCATGGACTGAGCCCTCTGAGGTGACTGGTCATTCCGGGAGAAATCAGCTGCCTTCCTGAAGGCCCCTGCCAGCAGCCGTACACACAACTAAGAACAACCAAAATTAATCTTTTAGAGAGAAAGAAAGAAGACATGAGAACATGAATTTGGGAGGGAGAAGGAGGTAGGGGTTGTGGGGGGAGGGGGGAGATGAATACAATCGACCTACGTCGAATCCGTGGATGGGTGTTCTGACAAATGCCTGACAAAAGCTGGAAGCAAAGATGTAAGCAGATGGCTTACTGTCTGAAGGACACAGTCCTCATAGCTTGGTGCAATAGAAAGTAGAGAGAAGAGAGGAAGTGGGTCCAGATGATGAAGCCTCAAGCCAGGAGAACATTTTCTCCAGCGATGCCCCACCTCCTAATGGTTCCACAAACTTCCCCAATGGGGCAGCCAGCTGCAGACCAGTCCTTCAGCTACACAAGCCTGTGAGGAACCTGTCACATTCAGACCAAGAGAGTTCATTCCCATCGCTTTATCTGGGGAGGTTTTTGGTTTGGTTTTGGTTTGGTTTTTGTTTTCTTGTTTCAAAGATGTGTGGATTTTATAGGCTACGTAAATTTTTAAATGACACAAACAAAGAAACTAATAAACAAGTAATAGAAGACAGGAGAGAAGAGAGAAGAAAAGCTCAAAAAGCACATCAGGGAGAGTGCCAGAAGGAAACGCTGCTTCTAGAATCCATCACTAAGGAGTTACTGCTGACAAATGTCCCTGGATACAACACATTTCACAGGAGAAATCCACAGTTTCCCCACACAAGACAAAAAGATGTCAAGTTATAAAACTCTCAAAACAAAGGTAGGGTTTTTACTGGATTCCAGAGAGAAGAAAAGAGGGATTTATGGATTAAAATGTAATGTGACATTTGGCTCCTTGGAGGCTCCTTGGAAGAAAAACCCTAGGCAGGCCTTTCATCAACCTCAGGATGCATCTCTCCTTCCCTCTTTGAGGACAAAGGGAACCCCCTGAACAGCTGGAGGAGCAGAAGCATTTCATCGACAGTTCCTTACAGCTGAAGATGACTTAGGAACAAGGAAGCCCTAAGGAAGAGGAGGAGGGAAGGGAAGAAGTTGGGAGAAAGAGAAGAGAAGAAGATTGAGAAGGGAGAGGAAAGAAGAGCAGGGGAGGAAGAGGACAAATAAGATGAGGAAGAAGAAAAGAGAAGGGAGGAAAGAGGAGATGTAAGAGGAAGAAGAAAGAGGAGAGAAGAAAGGAAGAAAAGAGAGAAAGAAAGGTGGGGAAAGGAAGAAGGAAGGAAGGAAGGAAGGAAGGAAGGAAGGAAGGAAGGAAGGAA